>NC_064618.1:136087346-136387346 GCF_023898315.1 Schistocerca nitens
AAATCAACATGCAAATCCAAAATACCAAAAGTATAAAACACAAAAAAATTCTTACCATGGAAAGAAAACGTATCGTGCACCGCTCCCTCCTCCCGCCCTGTGGTGCAACAGATGTCCCCTTCTCCAAAAATGTACTCAATGGGACCGTAATGTTGGAACCACACACAAGTTGACCTGCTGTGACGAAAAAACCAGTTAGTACATTTCAAACATGAAAAAGGTCATTTTAAAATCAACATGCAAATCCAAAATACCAAAAGTATAAAACACAAAAAAATTCTTACCATGGAAAGAAAACGTATCGTGCACCGCTCCCTCCTCCCGCCCTGTGGTGCAACAGATGTCCCCTTCTCCAAAAATGTACTCAATGGGACCGTAATGTTGCAACCACACACAAGTTGACCTGCTGTGACGAGAAAACGAGTTAGTACATTTCAAACATGAAAAAGGTCATTTTAAAATCAACATGCAAATCCAAAATACCAAAAGTATAAAACACAAAAAAATTCTTACCATGGAAAGAAAACGTATCGTGCACCGCTCCCTCCTCCCGCCCTGTGGTGCAACAGATGTCCCCTTCTCCAAAAATGTACTCAATGGGACCGTAATGTTGGAACCACACACAAGTTGACCTGCTGTGACGAAAAAACGAGTTAGTACATTTCAAACATGAAAAAGGTCATTTTAAAATCAACATGCAAATCCAAAATACCAAAAGTATAAAACACAAAAAAATTCTTACCATGGAAAGAAAACGTATCGTGCACCGCTCCCTCCTCCCGCCCTGTGGTGCAACAGATGTCCCCTTCTCCAAAAATGTACTCAATGGGACCCTCATGTTGCAACCACACACAAGTTGACCTGCTGTGACGAAAAAACGAGTTAGTACATTTCAAACATGAAAAAGGTCATTTTAAAATCAACATGCAAATCCAAAATACCAAAAGTATAAAACACAAAAAAATTCTTACCATGGAAAGAAAACGTATCGTGCACCGCTCCCTCCTCCCGCCCTGTGGTGCAACAGATGTCCCCTTCTCCAAAAATGTACTCAATGGGACCCTCATGTTGCAACCACACACAAGTTGACCTGCTGTGACGAAAAAACGAGTTAGTACATTTCAAACATGAAAAAGGTCATTTTAAAATCAACATGCAAATCCAAAATACCAAAAGTATAAAACACAAAAAAATTCTTACCATGGAAAGAAAACGTATCGTGCACCGCTCCCTCCTCCCGCCCTGTGGTGCAACAGATGTCCCCTTCTCCAAAAATGTACTCAATGGGACCGTAATGTTGGAACCACACACAAGTTGACCTGCTGTGACGAAAAAACGAGTTAGTACATTTCAAACATGAAAAAGGTCATTTTAAAATCAACATGCAAATCCAAAATACCAAAAGTATAAAACACAAAAAAATTCTTACCGTGGAAAGAAAACGTATCGTGCACCGCTCCCTCCTCCCGCCCTGTGGTGCAACAGATGTCCCCTTCTCCAAAAATGTACTCAATGGGACCGTAATGTTGCAACCACACACAAGTTGACCTGCTGTGACGAAAAAACGAGTTAGTACATTTCAAACATGAAAAAGGTCATTTTAAAATCAACATGCAAATCCAAAATACCAAAAGTATAAAACACAAAAAAATTCTTACCATGGAAAGAAAACGTATCGTGCACCGCTCCCTCCTCCCGCCCTGTGGTGCAACAGAAGTCCCCTTCTCCAAAAATGTACTCAATGGGACCGTAATGTTGCAACCACTCACAAGTTGACCTGCTGTGACGAAAAAACGAGTTAGTACATTTCAAACATGAAAAAGGTCATTTTAAAATCAACATGCAAATCCAAAATACCAAAAGTATAAAACACAAAAAAATTCTTACCTTGGAAAGAAAACGTATAGTGCACCGCTCCCTCCTCCCGCCCTGTGGTGCAACAGATGTCCCCTTCTCCAAAAATGTACTCAATGGGACCGTAATGTTGGAACCACACACAAGTTGACCTGCTGTGACGAAAAAACGAGTTAGTACATTTCAAACATGAAAAAGGTCATTTTAAAATCAACATGCAAATCCAAAATACCAAAAGTATAAAACACAAAAAATTCTTACCATGGAAAGAAAACGTATCGTGCACCGCTCCCTCCTCCCGCCCTGTGGTGCAACAGATGTCCCCTTCTCCAAAAATGTACTCAATGGGACCGTAATGTTGGAACCACTCACAAGTTGACCTGCTGTGACGAAAAAACGAGTTAGTACATTTCAAACATGAAAAAGGTCATTTTAAAATCAACATGCAAATCCAAAATACCAAAAGTATAAAACACAAAAAAATTCTTACCATGGAAAGAAAACGTATCGTGCACCGCTCCCTCCTCCCGCCCTGTGGTGCAACAGATGTCCCCTTCTCCAAAAATGTACTCAATGGGACCGTAATGTTGGAACCACACACAAGTTGACCTGCTGTGACGAAAAAACCAGTTAGTACATTTCAAACATGAAAAAGGTCATTTTAAAATCAACATGCAAATCCAAAATACCAAAAGTATAAAACACAAAAAAATTCTTACCATGGAAAGAAAACGTATCGTGCACCGCTCCCTCCTCCCGCCCTGTGGTGCAACAGATGTCCCCTTCTCCAAAAATGTACTCAATGGGACCGTAATGTTGCAACCACACACAAGTTGACCTGCTGTGACGAGAAAACGAGTTAGTACATTTCAAACATGAAAAAGGTCATTTTAAAATCAACATGCAAATCCAAAATACCAAAAGTATAAAACACAAAAAAATTCTTACCATGGAAAGAAAACGTATCGTGCACCGCTCCCTCCTCCCGCCCTGTGGTGCAACAGATGTCCCCTTCTCCAAAAATGTACTCAATGGGACCGTAATGTTGGAACCAGACACAAGTTGACCTGCTGTGACGAAAAAACGAGTTAGTACATTTCAAACATGAAAAAGGTCATTTTAAAATCAACATGCAAATCCAAAATACCAAAAGTATAAAACACAAAAAAATTCTTACCATGGAAAGAAAACGTATCGTGCACCGCTCCCTCCTCCCGCCCTGTGGTGCAACAGATGTCCCCTTCTCCAAAAATGTACTCAATGAGACCGTAATGTTGGAACCACACACAAGTTGACCTGCTGTGACGAGAAAACGAATTAGTACATTTCAAACATGAAAAATGTCATTTTAAAATCAACATGCAAATCCAAAATACCAAAAGTATAAAACACAAAAAAATTCTTACCATGGAAAGAAAACGTATCGTGCACCGCTCCCTCCTCCCGCCCTGTGGTGCAACAGATGTCCCCTTCTCCAAAAATGTACTCAATGGGACCGTAATGTTGGAACCAGACACAAGTTGACCTGCTGTGACGAAAAAACGAGTTAGTACATTTCAAACATGAAAAAGGTCATTTTAAAATCAACATGCAAATCCAAAATACCAAAAGTATAAAACACAAAAAAATTCTTACCATGGAAAGAAAACGTATCGTGCACCGCTCCCTCCTCCCGCCCTGTGGTGCAACAGATGTCCCCTTCTCCAAAAATGTACTCAATGCGACCGTAATGTTGGAACCACACACAAGTTGACCTGCTGTGACGAGAAAACGAGTTAGTACATTTCAAACATGAAAAATGTCATTTTAAAATCAACATGCAAATCCAAAATACCAAAAGTATAAAACACAAAAAAATTCTTACCATGGAAAGAAAACGTATCGTGCACCGCTCCCTCCTCCCGCCCTGTGGTGCAACAGATGTCCCCTTCTCCAAAAATGTACTCAATGGGACCGTAATGTTGCAACCACACACAAGTTGACCTGCTGTGACGAGAAAACGAGTTAGTACATTTCAAACATGAAAAAGGTCATTTTAAAATCAACATGCAAATCCAAAATACCAAAAGTATAAAACATAAAAAAATTCTTACCATGGAAAGAAAACGTATCGTGCACCGCTCCCTCCTCCCGCCCTGTGGTGCAACAGATGTCCCCTTCTCCAAAAATGTACTCAATGGGACCGTAATGTTGGAACCACACACAAGTTGACCTGCTGTGACGAAAAAACGAGTTAGTACATTTCAAACATGAAAAAGGTCATTTTAAAATCAACATGCAAATCCAAAATACCAAAAGTATAAAACACAAAAAAATTCTTACCATGGAAAGAAAACGTATCGTGCACCGCTCCCTCCTCCCGCCCTGTGGTGCAACAGATGTCCCCTTCTCCAAAAATGTACTCAATGGGACCCTCATGTTGCAACCACACACAAGTTGACCTGCTGTGACGAAAAAACGAGTTAGTACATTTCAAACATGAAAAAGGTCATTTTAAAATCAACATGCAAATCCAAAATACCAAAAGTATAAAACACAAAAAAATTCTTACCATGGAAAGATAACGTATCGTGCACCGCTCCCTCCTCCCGCCCTGTGGTGCAACAGATGTCCCCTTCTCCAAAAATGTACTCAATGGGACCGTCATGTTGCAACCACACACAAGTTGACCTGCTGTGACGAAAAAACGAGTTAGTACATTTCAAACATGAAAAAGGTCATTTTAAAATCAACATGCAAATCCAAAATACCAAAAGTATAAAACACAAAAAAATTCTTACCATGGAAAGAAAACGTATCGTGCACCGCTCCCTCCTCCCGCCCTGTGGTGCAACAGATGTCCCCTTCTCCAAAAATGTACTCAATGGGACCGTAATGTTGCAACCACTCACAAGTTGACCTGCTGTGACGAAAAAACGAGTTAGTACATTTCAAACATGAAAAAGGTCATTTTAAAATCAACATGCAAATCCAAAATACCAAAAGTATAAAACACAAAAAAATTCTTACCATGGAAAGAAAACGTATCGTGCACCGCTCCCTCCTCCCGCCCTGTGGTGCAACAGATGCCCCCTTCTCCAAAAATGTACTCAATGGGACCGTCATGTTGCAACCACACACAAGTTGACCTGCTGTGACGAAAAAACGAGTTAGTACATTTCAAACATGAAAAATGTCATTCTAAAATCAACATGCAAATCAAAAATACCAAAAGTGTAAAACACAAAAAAATTCTTACCATGGAAAGAAAACGTATCGTGCACCGCTCCCTCCTCCCGCCCTGTGGTGCAACAGATGTCCCCTTCTCCAAAAATGTACTCAATGGGACCGTCATGTTGCAACCACACACAAGTTGACCTGCTGTGACGAAAAAACGAGTTAGTACATTTCAAACATGAAAAATGTCATTTTAAAATCAACATGCAAATCCAAAATACCAAAAGTATAAAACACAAAAAAATTCTTACCATGGAAAGAAAACGTATCGTGCACTGCTCCCTCCTCCCGCCCTGTGGTGCAACAGATGTCCCCTTCTCCAAAAAATGTACTCAATGGGACCGTAATGTTGCAACCACACACAAGTTGACCTGCTATGACGAAAAAACGAGTTAGTACATTTCAAACATGAAAAAGGTCATTTTAAAATCAACATGCAAATCCAAAATACCAAAAGTATAAAACACAAAAAAATTCTTACCATGGAAAGAAAACGTATCGTGCACCGCTCCCTCCTCTCTCCCTGTGGTGCAACAGATGTCCCCTTCTCCAAAAATGTACTCAATGGGACCGTCATGTTGCAACCACTCACAAGTTGACCTGCTGTGACGAAAAAACGAGTTAGTACATTTCAAACATGAAAAATGTCATTTTAAAATCAACATGCAAATCCAAAATACCAAAAGTATAAAACACAAAAAAATTCTTACCATGGAAAGAAAACGTATCGTGCACCGCTCCCTCCTCCCGCCCTGTGGTGCAACAGATGTCCCCTTCTCCAAAAATGTACTCAATGGGACCGTCATGTTGCAACCACTCACAAGTTGACCTGCTGTGACGAAAAAACGAGTTAGTACATTTCAAACATGAAAAATGTCATTCTAAAATCAACATGCAAATCCAAAATACCAAAAGTATAAAACACAAAAAAATTCTTACCATGGAAAGAAAACGTATCGTGCACCGCTCCCTCCTCCCGCCCTGTGGTGCAACAGATGTCCCCTTCTCCAAAAATGTACTCAATGGGACCGTCATGTTGCAACCACACACAAGTTGACCTGCTGTGACGAAAAAACGAGTTAGTACATTTCAAACATAAAAAAGGTCATTTTAAAATCAACATGCAAATCCAAAATACCAAAAGTATAAAACACAAAAAAATTCTTACCATGGAAAGAAAACGTATCGTGCACCGCTCCCTCCTCCCGCCCTGTGGTGCAACAGATGTCCCCTTCTCCAAAAAATGTACTCAATGGGACCGTAATGTTGCAACCACACACAAGTTGACCTGCTGTGACGAAAAAACGAGTTAGTACATTTCAAACATGAAAAAGGTCATTTTAAAATCAACATGCAAATCCAAAATACCAAAAGTATAAAACACAAAAAAATTCTTACCATGGAAAGAAAACGTATCGTGCACCGCTCCCTCCTCTCTCCCTGTGGTGCAACAGATGTCCCCTTCTCCAAAAATGTACTCAATGGGACCGTCATGTTGCAACCACACACAAGTTGACCTGCTGTGACGAAAAAACGAGTTAGTACATTTCAAACATGAAAAATGTCATTTTAAAATCAACATGCAAATCCAAAATACCAAAAGTATAAAACACAAAAAAATTCTTACCATGGAAAGAAAACGTATCGTGCACCGCTCCCTCCTCCCGCCCTGTGGTGCAACAGATGTCCCCTTCTCCAAAAATGTACTCAATGGGACCGTCATGTTGCAACCACTCACAAGTTGACCTGCTGTGACGAAAAAACAAGTTAGTACATTTCAAACAAGGAAAATGTCATTTTAAAATCAACATGCAAATCCAAAATACCAAAAGTATAAAACACAAAAAAATTCTTACCGCTCCCTCCTCCCGCCCTGTGGTGCAACAGATGTCCCCTTCTCCAAAAATGTACTCAATGGGACCGTAATGTTGCAACCACACACAAGTTGACCTGCTGTGACGAAAAAACTGGTTAGTACATTTCAAACATGAAAAAGGTCATTTTAAAATCAACATGCAAATCCAAAATACCAAAAGTATAAAACACAAAAAAATTGTTACCATGGAAAGAAAACGTATCGTGCACCGCTCCCTACTCCCGCCCTGTGGTGCAACAGATGTCCCCTTCTCCAAAAATGTACTCAATGGGACCGTAATGTTGGAACCACACACAAGTTGACCTGCTGTGACGAAAAACCGAGTTAGTACATTTCAAACGTGAAAAAGGTCATTTTAAAATCAACATGCAAATCCAAAATACCAAAAGTATAAAACACAAAAAAATTCTTACCGTGGAAAGAAAACGTATCGTGCACCGCTCCCTCCTCCTGCCCTGTGGTGCAACAGATGTCCCCTTCTCCAAAAATGTACTCAATGGGACCGTAATGTTGGAACCACACACAAGTTGCCCTGCTGTGACGAAAAAACGAGTTAGTACATTTCAAACATGAAAAAGGTCATTTTAAAATCAACATGCAAATCCAAAATACCAAAAGTATAAAACAGAAAAAAATTCTTCCCATGGAAAGAAAACGTATCGTGTACCGCTCCCTCCTCCCGCCTTGTGGCGCAACAGATGTCCCCTTCTCCAAAAATGGACTCAATGGGACAGTCATGTTGCAACCACCCACAAGTTGACCTGCTGTGACGAAAAAACGAGTTAGTACATTTCAAACATGAAAAAGGTCATTTTAAAATCAACATGCAAATCCAAAATACCAAAAGTATAAAACACAAAAAAATTCTTACCATGGAAAGAAAACGTATCGTGCACCGCTCCCTCCTCCCGACCTGTGGTGCAACAGATGTCCCCTTCTCCAGAAATGTACTCAATGGGACAGTCATGTTGCAACCACACACAAGTTGACCTGCTGTGACGAAAAAACGAGTTAGTACATTTCAAACATGAAAAAGGTCATTTTAAAATCAACATGCAAATCCAAAATACCAAAAGTATAAAACACAAAAAAATTCTTACCATGGAAAGAAAACGTATCGTGCACCGCTCCCTCCTCCCGCCCTGTGGTGCAACAGATGTCCCCTTCTCCAAAAATGTACTCAATGGGACCGTAATGTTGCAATCACACACAAGTTGACCTGCTGTGACGAAAAAACGAGTTAGTACATTTCAAACATGAAAAAGGTCATTTTAAAATCAACATGCAAATCCAAAATACCAAAAGTATAAAACACAAAAAAATTCTTACCATGGAAAGAAAACGTATCGTGCACCGCTCCCTCCTCCCGCCCTGTGGTGCAACAGATGTCCCCTTCTCCAAAAATGTACTCAATGGGACCGTAATGTTGCAACCACACACAAGTTGACCTGCTGTGACGAAAAAACGAGTTAGTACATTTCAAACATGAAAAAGGTCATTTTAAAATCAACATGCAAATCCAAAATACCAAAAGTATAAAACACAAAAAAATTCTTACCATGGAAAGAAAACGTATCGTGCACCGCTCCCTCCTCCCGCCCAGTGGTGCAACAGATGTCCCCTTCTCCAAAAATGTACTCAATGGTACCGTAATGTTGCAACCACACACAAGTTGACCTGCTGTGACGAAAAAACGAGTTAGTACATTTCAAACGTGAAAAAGGTCATTTTAAAATCAACATGCAAATCCAAAATACCAAAAGTATAAAACACAAAAAAATTCTTACCACGGAAAGAAAACGTATCGTGCACCGCTCCCTCCTCCCGCCCTGTGGTGCAACAGATGTCCCCTTCTCCAAAAATGTACTCAATGGGACCGTAATGTTGCAATCACACACAAGTTGACCTGCTGTGACGAAAAAACGAGTTAATACATTTCAAACATGAAAAAGGTCATTTCAAAATCAACATGCAAATCCAAAATACCAAAAGTATAAAACACAAAAAAATTCTCACCACGGAAAGAAAACGTATCGTGCACCGCTCCCTCCTCCCGCCCTTTGGTGCAACAGATGTCCCCTTCTCCAAAAATGTACTCAATGGGACCGTAATGTTGCAACCACTCACAAGTTGACCTGCTGTGACGAAAAAACGAGTTAGTACATTTCAAACATGAAAAAGGTCATTTTAAAATCAACATGCAAATCCAAAATACCAAAAGTATAAAACACAAAAAAATTCTTACCATGGAAAGAAAACGTATCGGGCATCGCTCCCTCCTCCCGCCCTGTGGTACAACAGATGTCCCCTTCTCCAAAAATGTACTCAATGGGACCGTCATGTTGCAACCACACACAAGTTGACCTGCTGTGACGAAAAAACGAGTTAGTACATTTCAAACATGAAAAAGGTCATTTTAAAATCAACATGCAAATCCAAAATACCAAAAGTATAAAACACAAAAAAATTCTTACCATGGAAAGAAAACGTATCGTGCACCGCTCCCTCCTCCCGCCCTGTGGTGCAACAGATGTCCCCTTCTCCAAAAATGTACTCAATGGGACCGTAAAGTTGCAATCACACACAAGTTGACCTGCTGTGACGAAAAAACGAGTTAGTACATTTCAAACATGAAAAAGGTCATTTTAAAATCAACATGCAAATCCAAAATACCAAAAGTATAAAACACAAAAAAATTCTTACCATGGAAAGAAAACGTATCGGGCATCGCTCCCTCCTCCCGCCCTGTGGTGCAACAGATGTCCCCTTCTCCAAAAATGTACTCAATGGGACCGTAATGTTGCAACCACACACAAGTTGACCTGCTGTGACGAAAAAACGAGTTAGTACATTTCAAACATGAAAAAGGTCATTTTAAAATCAACATGCAAATCCAAAATACCAAAAGTATAAAACACAAAAAAATTCTTACCATGGAAAGAAAACGTATCGTGCACCGCTCCCTCCTCCCGCCCTGTGGTGCGACAGATGTCCCCTTCTCCAAAAATGTACTCAATGGGACCGTCATGTTGCAATCACACACAAGTTGACCTGCTGTGACGAAAAAACGAGTTAGTACATTTCAAACATGAAAAAGGTCATTTTAAAATCAACATGCAAATCCAAAATACCAAAAGTATAAAACACAAAAAAATTCTTACCATGGAAAGAAAACGTATCGGGCATCGCTCCCTCCTCCCGCCCTGTGGTGCAACAGATTTCCCCTTCTCCAAAAATGTACTCAATGGGACCGTAATGTTGCAACAAAACAAGTTGACCTGCTGTGACGAAAAAACGAGTTAGTACATTTCAAACATGAAAAAGGTCATTTTAAAATCAACATGCAAATCCAAAATACCAAAAGTATAAAACACAAAAAAATTCTTACCATGGAAAGAAAACGTATCGTGCACCGCTCCCTCCTCCCGCCCTGTGGTGCAACAGATGTCCCCTTCTCCAAAAATGTACTCAATGGGACCGTAACGTTGCAACC
This sequence comes from Schistocerca nitens, assembly GCF_023898315.1. Lineage (NCBI taxonomy): Eukaryota > Metazoa > Arthropoda > Insecta > Orthoptera > Acrididae > Schistocerca > Schistocerca nitens. The sequence continues at coordinate 136,097,786 of NC_064618.1, forward strand.
ACACACAAGTTGACCTGCTGTGACGAAAAAACGAGTTAGTACATTTCAAACATGAAATAGGTCATTTCAAAATCAACATGCAAATCCAAAATACCAAAAGTATAAGACACAAAAAAATTCTTACCGTGGAAAGAAAACGTATTGTGCACCGCTCCCTCCTCCCGCCCTGTGGTGCAACAGATGTCCCCATCTCCAAAAATGTACTCAATGGGACCGTAATGTTGGAACCACACACAAGTTGACCTGCTGTGACGAAAAAACGAGTTAGTACATTTCAAACATGAAAAAGGTCATTTTAAAATCAACATGCAAATCCAAAATACCAAAAGTATAAAACACAAAAAAATTCTTACCATGGAAAGAAAACGTATCGTGCACCGCTCCCTCCTCCCGCCCTGTGGTGCAACACATGTCCCCTTCTCCAAAAATGTACTCAATGGGGCCGTAATGTTGCAATCACACACAAGTTGACCTGCTGTGACGACAAAACGAGTTAGTACATTTCAAACATGAAAAAGGTCATTTTAAAATCAACATGCAAATCCAAAATACCAAAAGTATAAAACACAAAAAAATTCTTACCATGGAAAGAAAACGTATCGTGCACCGCTCCCTCCTCCCGCCCTGTGGTGCAACAGATGTCCCCTTCTCCAAAAATGTACTCAATGGGACCGTAATGTTGCAACCACACACAAGTTGACCTGCTGTGACGAAAAAACGAGTTAGTACATTTCAAACATGAAAAAGGTCATTTTAAAATCAACATGCAAATCCAAAATACCAAAAGTATAAAACACAAAAAAATTCTTACCATGGAAAGAAAACGTATCGTGCACCGCTCCCTCCTCCCGCCCTGTGGTGCAACAGATGTCCCCATCTCCAAAAATGTACTCAATGGGGCCGTAATGTTGCAATCACATACAAGTTGACCTGCTGTGACGAAAAAACGAGTTAGTACATTTCAAACATGAAAAAGGTCATTTCAAAATCAACATGCAAATCCAAAATACCAAAAGTATAAAACACAAAAAAATTCTTACCATGGAGAGAAAACGTATCGTGCACCGCTCCCTCCTCCCGCCCTGTGGTGCAACAGATGTCCCCTTCTCCAAAAATGTACTCAATGGGACCGTAATGTTGCAACCACACACAAGTTGACCTGCTGTGACGAAAAAACGAGTTAGTACATTTCAAACATGAAAAAGGTCATTTTAAAATCAACATGCAAATCCAAAATACCAAAAGTATAAAACACAAAAAAATTGTTACCATGGAAAGAAAACGTATCGTGCACCGCTCCCTCCTCCCGCCCTGTGGTGCAACAGATGTCCCCTTCTCCAAAAATGTACTCAATGGGACCGTAATGTTGCAATCACACACAAGTTGACCTGCTGTGACGAAAAAACGAGTTAGTACATTTCAAACATGAAAAAGGTCATTTTAAAATCAACATGCAAATCCAAAATACCAAAAGTATAAAACACAAAAAAATTCTTACCATGGAAAGAAAACGTATCGTGCACCGCTCCCTCCTCCCGACCTGTGGTGCAACAGATGTCCCCTTCTCCAGAAATGTACTCAATGGGACAGTCATGTTGCAACCACACACAAGTTGACCTGCTGTGACGAAAAAACGAGTTAGTACATTTCAAACATGAAAAAGGTCATTTTAAAATCAACATGCAAATCCAAAATACCAAAAGTATAAAACACAAAAAAATTCTTACCATGGAAAGAAAACGTAGCGTGCACCGCTCCCTCCTCCCGCCCTGTGGTGCAACAGATGTCCCCTTCTCCAAAAATGTACTCAATGGGACCGTAATGTTGCAATCACACACAAGTTGACCTGCTGTGACGAAAAAACGAGTTAGTACATTTCAAACATGAAAAAGGTCATTTCAAAATCAACATGCAAATCCAAAATACCAAAAGTATAAAACACAAAAAAATTCTTACCATGGAAAGAAAACGTATCGTGCACCGCTCCCTCCTCCCGCCCTGTGGTGCAACACATGTCCCCTTCTCCAAAAATGTACTCAATGGGGCCGCAATGTTGCAATCACATACAAGTTGACTTGCTGTGACGAAAAAACGAGTTAGTACATTTCAAACATGAAAAAGGTCATTTCAAAATCAACATGCAAATCCAAAATACCAAAAGTATAAAACACAAAAAAATTCTTACCATGGAAAGAAAACGTATCGTGCACCGCTCCCTCCTCCCGCCCTGTGGTGCAACAGATATCCCCATCTCCAAAAATGTACTCAATGGGACCGTAATGTTGCAACCACACACAAGTTGACCTGCTGTGACGAAAAAACGAGTTAGTACATTTCAAACATGAAATAGGTCATTTCAAAATCAACATGCAAATCCAAAATACCAAAAGTATAAGACACAAAAAAATTCTTACCATGGAAAGAAAACGTATCGTGCCCCGCTCCCTCCTCCCGCCCTGTGGTGCAACATATGTCCCCATCTCCAAAAATGTACTCAATGGGACCGTAATGTTGGAACCACACACAAGTTGACCTGCTGTGACGAAAAAACGAGTTAGTACATTTCAAACATGAAAAAGGTCATTTTAAAATCAACATACAAATCCAAAATACCAAAAGCATAAAACACAAAAAAATTCTTACCATGGAAAGAAAACGTATCGTGCACCGCTCCCTCCTCCCGCCCTGTGGTGCAACACATGTCTCTTCTCCAAAAATGTACTCAATGGGACCGTAATGTTGCAATCACACACAAGTTGACCTGCTGTGACGAAAAAACGAGTTAGTACATTTCAAACATGAAAAAGGTCATTTTAAAATCAACATGCAAATCCAAAATACCAAAAGTATAAAACACAAAAAAATTCTTACCATGGAAAGAAAACGTATCGTGCACCGCTCCCTCCTCCCGCCCTGTGGTGCAACAGATGTCCCCTTCTCCAAAAATGTACTCAATGGGACCGTAACGTTGCAACCACACACAAGTTGACCTGCTGTGACGAAAAAACGAGTTAGTACATTTCAAACATGAAATAGGTCATTTCAAAATCAACATGCAAATCCAAAATACCAAAAGTATAAGACACAAAAAAATTCTTACCGTGGAAAGAAAACGTATTGTGCACCGCTCCCTCCTCCCGCCCTGTGGTGCAACAGATGTCCCCATCTCCAAAAATGTACTCAATGGGACCGTAATGTTGGAACCACACACAAGTTGACCTGCTGTGACGAAAAAACGAGTTAGTACATTTCAAACATGAAAAAGGTCATTTTAAAATCAACATGCAAATCCAAAATACCAAAAGTATAAAACACAAAAAAATTCTTACCATGGAAAGAAAACGTATCGTGCACCGCTCCCTCCTCCCGCCCTGTGGTGCAACACATGTCCCCTTCTCCAAAAATGTACTCAATGGGGCCGTAATGTTGCAATCACACACAAGTTGACCTGCTGTGACGACAAAACGAGTTAGTACATTTCAAACATGAAAAAGGTCATTTTAAAATCAACATGCAAATCCAAAATACCAAAAGTATAAAACACAAAAAAATTCTTACCATGGAAAGAAAACGTATCGTGCACCGCTCCCTCCTCCCGCCCTGTGGTGCAACAGATGTCCCCTTCTCCAAAAATGTACTCAATGGGACCGTAATGTTGCAACCACACACAAGTTGACCTGCTGTGACGAAAAAACGAGTTAGTACATTTCAAACATGAAAAAGGTCATTTTAAAATCAACATGCAAATCCAAAATACCAAAAGTATAAAACACAAAAAAATTCTTACCATGGAAAGAAAACGTATCGTGCACCGCTCCCTCCTCCCGCCCTGTGGTGCAACAGATGTCCCCATCTCCAAAAATGTACTCAATGGGGCCGTAATGTTGCAATCACATACAAGTTGACCTGCTGTGACGAAAAAACGAGTTAGTACATTTCAAACATGAAAAAGGTCATTTCAAAATCAACATGCAAATCCAAAATACCAAAAGTATAAAACACAAAAAAATTCTTACCATGGAGAGAAAACGTATCGTGCACCGCTCCCTCCTCCCGCCCTGTGGTGCAACAGATGTCCCCTTCTCCAAAAATGTACTCAATGGGACCGTAATGTTGCAACCACACACAAGTTGACCTGCTGTGACGAAAAAACGAGTTAGTACATTTCAAACATGAAAAAGGTCATTTTAAAATCAACATGCAAATCCAAAATACCAAAAGTATAAAACACAAAAAAATTCTTACCATGGAAAGAAAACGTATCGTGCACCGCTCCCTCCTCCCGCCCTGTGGTGCAACAGATGTCCCCTTCTCCAAAAATGTACTCAATGGGACCGTAATGTTGCAATCACACACAAGTTGACCTGCTGTGACGAAAAAACGAGTTAGTACATTTCAAACATGAAAAAGGTCATTTTAAAATCAACATGCAAATCCAAAATACCAAAAGTATAAAACACAAAAAAATTCTTACCATGGAAAGAAAACGTATCGTGCACCGCTCCCTCCTCCCGACCTGTGGTGCAACAGATGTCCCCTTCTCCAGAAATGTACTCAATGGGACAGTCATGTTGCAACCACACACAAGTTGACCTGCTGTGACGAAAAAACGAGTTAGTACATTTCAAACATGAAAAAGGTCATTTTAAAATCAACATGCAAATCCAAAATACCAAAAGTATAAAACACAAAAAAATTCTTACCATGGAAAGAAAACGTAGCGTGCACCGCTCCCTCCTCCCGCCCTGTGGTGCAACAGATGTCCCCTTCTCCAAAAATGTACTCAATGGGACCGTAATGTTGCAATCACACACAAGTTGACCTGCTGTGACGAAAAAACGAGTTAGTACATTTCAAACATGAAAAAGGTCATTTCAAAATCAACATGCAAATCCAAAATACCAAAAGTATAAAACACAAAAAAATTCTTACCATGGAAAGAAAACGTATCGTGCACCGCTCCCTCCTCCCGCCCTGTGGTGCAACACATGTCCCCTTCTCCAAAAATGTACTCAATGGGGCCGCAATGTTGCAATCACATACAAGTTGACTTGCTGTGACGAAAAAACGAGTTAGTACATTTCAAACATGAAAAAGGTCATTTCAAAATCAACATGCAAATCCAAAATACCAAAAGTATAAAACACAAAAAAATTCTTACCATGGAAAGAAAACGTATCGTGCACCGCTCCCTCCTCCCGCCCTGTGGTGCAACAGATATCCCCATCTCCAAAAATGTACTCAATGGGACCGTAATGTTGCAACCACACACAAGTTGACCTGCTGTGACGAAAAAACGAGTTAGTACATTTCAAACATGAAATAGGTCATTTCAAAATCAACATGCAAATCCAAAATACCAAAAGTATAAGACACAAAAAAATTCTTACCATGGAAAGAAAACGTATCGTGCCCCGCTCCCTCCTCCCGCCCTGTGGTGCAACATATGTCCCCATCTCCAAAAATGTACTCAATGGGACCGTAATGTTGGAACCACACACAAGTTGACCTGCTGTGACGAAAAAACGAGTTAGTACATTTCAAACATGAAAAAGGTCATTTTAAAATCAACATACAAATCCAAAATACCAAAAGCATAAAACACAAAAAAATTCTTACCATGGAAAGAAAACGTATCGTGCACCGCTCCCTCCTCCCGCCCTGTGGTGCAACACATGTCTCTTCTCCAAAAATGTACTCAATGGGACCGTAATGTTGCAATCACACACAAGTTGACCTGCTGTGACGAAAAAACGAGTTAGTACATTTCAAACATGAAAAAGGTCATTTCAAAATCAACATGCAAATCCAAAATACCAAAAGTATAAAACACAAAAAAATTCTTACCATGGAAAGAAAACGTATCGTGCACCGCTCCCTCCTCCCGCCCTGTGGTGCAACACATGTCCCCTTCTCCAAAAATGTACTCAATGGGGCCGTAATGTTGCAATCACATACAAGTTGACTTGCTGTGACGAAAAAACGAGTTAGTACATTTCAAACATGAAAAAGGTCATTTCAAAATCAACATGCAAATCCAAAATACCAAAAGTATAAAACACAAAAAAATTCTTACCATGGAAAGAAAACGTATCGTGCACCGCTCCCTCCTCCCGCCCTGTGGTGCAACACATGTCCCCATCTCCAAAAATGTACTCAATGGGACCGTAATGTTGCAACCACACACAAGTTGACCTGCTGTGACGAAAAAACGAGTTAGTACATTTCAAACATGAAATAGGTCATTTCAAAATCAACATGCAAATCCAAAATACCAAAAGTATAAGACACAAAAAAATTCTTACCGTGGAAAGAAAACGTATCGTGCACCGCTCCCTCCTCCCGCCCTGTGGTGCAACAGATGTCCCCATCTCCAAAAATGTACTCAATGGGACCGTAATGTTGGAACCACACACAAGTTACCTGCTGTGACGAAAAAACGAGTGAGTACATTTCAAACATGAAAAAGGTCATTTTAAAATCAACATACAAATCCAAAATACCAAAAGTATAAAACACAAAGAAATTCTTACCATGGAAAGAAAACGTATCGTGCACCGCTCCCTCCTCCCGCCCTGTGGTGCAACACATGACCCCTTCTCCAAAAATGTACTCAATGGGGCCGTAATGTTGCAATCACACACAAGTTGACCTGCTGTGACGAAAAAACGAGTTAGTACATTTCAAACATGAAAAAGGTCATTTTAAAATCAACATGCAAATCCAAAATACCAAAAGTATAAAACACAAAAAAATTCTTACCATGGAAAGAAAACGTATCGTGCACCGCTCCCTCCTCCCGCCCAGTGGTGCAACAGATGTCCCCTTCTCCAAAAATGTACTCAATGGGCCCGTAATGTTGCAACCACACACAAGTTGACCCGCTGTGACGAAAAAACGAGTTAGTACATTTCAAACATGAAAAAGGTCATTTTAAAATCAACATGCAAATCCAAAATACCAAAAGTATAAAACACAAACAAATTCTTACCATGGAAAGAAAACGTATCGTGCACCGCTCCCTCCTTCCGCCCTGTGGTGCAACAGATGTCCCCATCTCCAAAAATGTACTCAATGGGACCGTAATGTTGCAACCACACACAAGTTGACCTGCTGTGACGAAAAAACGAGTTAGTACATTTCAAACATGAAATAGGTCATTTCAAAATCAACATGCAAATCCAAAATACCAAAAGTATAAGACACAAAAAAATTCTTACCGTGGAAAGAAAACGTATCGTGCACCGCTCCCTCCTCCCGCCCTGTGGTGCAACAGATGTCCCCATCTCCAAAAATGTACTCAATGGGTCCGTAATGTTGGAACCACACACAAGTTGACCTGCTGTGACGAAAAAACGAGTTAGTACATTTCAAACATGAAAAAGGTCATTTTAAAATCAACATGCAAATCCAAAATACCAAAAGTATAAAACCCAAAAAAATTCTTACCATGGAAAGAAAACGTATCGTGCACCGCTCCCTCCTCCCGGCCTGTGGTGCAACACATGTCCCCTTCTCCAAAAATGTACTCAATGGGGCCGTAATGTTGCAATCACACACAAGTTGACCTGCTGTGACGAAAAAACGAGTTAGTACATTTCAAACATGAAAAAGGTCATTTTAAAATCAACATGCAAATCCAAAATACCAAAAGTATAAAACACAAAGAAATTCTTACCATGGAAAGAAAACGTATCGTGCACCGCTCCCTCCTCCCGCCCTGTGGTGCAACAGATGTCGCCTTCTCCAGAAATGTACTCAATGGGACAGTCATGTTGCAACCACACACAAGTTGACCTGCTGTGACGAAAAAACGAGTTAGTACAATTCAAACATGAAAAAGGTCATTTCAAAATCAACATGCAAATCCAAAATACCAAAAGTATAAAACACAAAAAAATTCTTACCATGGAAAGAAAACGTATCGTGCACCGCTCCCTCCTCCCGCCCTGTGGTTCAACAGATGTCCCCTTCTCCAAAAATGTACTCAATGGGACCGTAATGTTGCAACCACACACAAGTTGACCTGCTGTGACGAAAAAACGGGTTAGCACATTTCAAACATGAAAAAGGTCATTTTTAAATCAACATGCAAATCCAAAATACCAAAAGTATAAAACACAAAAAAATTCTTACCATGGAAAGAAAACGTATCGTGCACCGCTCCCTCCTCCCGCCCTGTGGTTCAACAGATGTCCCCTTCTCCAAAAATGTACTCAATGGGACCGTAATGTTGCAACCACACACAAGTTGACCTGCTGTGACGAAAAAACGGGTTAGCACATTTCAAACATGAAAAAGGTCATTTTTAAATCAACATGCAAATCCAAAATACCAAAAGTATAAAACACAAAATAATTCTTACCAGGGAAAGAAAACGTATCGTGCACCGCTCCCTCCTCCCGCCCTATGGTGCAACAGATGTCCCCTTCTCCAAAAATGTACTCAATGGGACCGTAATGTTGGAACCACACACAAGTTGACCTGCTGTGACGAAAAAACGAGTTAGTATATTTCAAACATGAAAAAGGTCATTTTAAAATCAACATGCAAATCCAAAATACCAAAAGTATAAAACACAAAGAAATTCTTCCCATGGAAAGAAAACGTATCGTGCACCGCTCCCTCCTCCCGCCCTGTGGTGCAACAGATGTCCCCATCTCCAAAAATGTACTCAATGGGACCGTAATGTTGGAACCACACACAAGTTGACCTGCTGTGACGAAAAAACGAGTTAGTACATTTCAAACATGAAAAAGGTCATTTTAAAATCAACATGCAAATCCAAAATACCAAAAGTATAAAACACAAAAAAATTCTTACCATGGAAAGAAAACGTATCGTGCACCGCTCCCTCCTCCCGCCCTATGGTGCAACAGATGTCCCCTTCTCCAAAAATGTACTCAATGGGGCCGTAATGTTGCAATCACACACAAGTTGACCTGCTGTGACGAAAAAACGAGTTAGTACATTTCAAACATGAAAAAGGTCATTTTAAAATCAACATGCAAATCCAAAATACCAAAAGTATAAAACACAAAGAAATTCTTACTATGGAAAGAAAACGTATCGTGCACCGCTCCCTCCTCCCGCCCTGTGGTGCAACAGATGTCGCCTTCTCCAGAAATGTACTCAATGGGACAGTCATGTTGCAACCACACACAAGTTGACCTGCTGTGACGAAAAAACGAGTTAGTACATTTCAAACATGAAAAAGGTCATTTCAAAATCAACATGCAAATCCAAAATACCAAAAGTATAAAACACAAAAAAATTCTTACCATGGAAAGAAAACGTATCGTGCACCGCTCCCTCCTCCCGCCCTGTGGTTCAACAGATGTCCCCTTCTCCAAAAATGTACTCAATGGGACCGTAATGTTGCAACCACACACAAGTTGACCTGCTGTGACGAAAAAACGGGTTAGCACATTTCAAACATGAAAAAGGTCATTTTTAAATCAACATGCAAATCCAAAATACCAAAAGTATAAAACACAAAAAAATTCTTACCAGGGAAAGAAAACGTATCGTGCACCGCTCCCTCCTCCCGCCCTATGGTGCAACAGATGTCCCCTTCTCCAAAAATGTACTCAATGGGACCGTAATGTTGGAACCACACACAAGTTGACCTGCTGTGACGAAAAAACGAGTTAGTATATTTCAAACATGAAAAAGGTCATTTTAAAAATCAACATGCAAATCCAAAATACCAAAAGTATAAAACACAAAGAAATTCTTCCCATGGAAAGAAAACGTATCGTGCACCGCTCCCTCCTCCCGCCCTGTGGTGCAACAGATGTCCCCATCTCCAAAAATGTACTCAATGGGACCGTAATGTTGGAACCACACACAAGTTGACCTGCTGTGACGAAAAAACGAGTTAGTACATTTCAAACATGAAAAAGGTCATTTTAAAATCAACATGCAAATCCAAAATACCAAAAGTATAAAACACAAAAAAATTCTTACCATGGAAAGAAAACGTATCGTGCACCGCTCCCTCCTCCCGCCCTATGGTGCAACAGATGTCCCCTTCTCCAAAAATGTACTCAATGGGGCCGTAATGTTGCAATCACACACAAGTTGACCTGCTGTGACGAAAAAACGAGTTAGTACATTTCAAACATGAAAAAGGTCATTTTAAAATCAACATGCAAATCCAAAATACCAAAAGTATAAAACACAAAAAAATTCTTACCATGGAAAGAAAACGTATCGTGCACTGCTCCCTCCTCCCGCCCTGTGGTGCACCAGATGTCCCCTTCTCCAGAAATGTACTCAATGGGACAGTCATGTTGCAACCACACACAAGTTGACCTGCTGTGACGAGAAAACGAGTTAGTACATTTCAAACATGAAAAAGGTCATTTTAAAATCAACATGCAAATCCAAAATACCAAAAGTATAAAACACAAAAAAATTCTTACCATGGAAAGAAAACGTATCGTGCACCGCTCCCTCCTCCCGCCCTGTGGTGCAACAGATGTCGGCTTCTCCAGAAATGTACTCAATGGGACAGTCATGTTGCAACCACACACAAGTTGACCTGCTGTGACGAAAAAACGAGTTAGTACATTTCAAACATCAAAAAGGTCATTTCAAAATCAACATCCAAATCCAAAATACCTAAAGTATAAAACACAAAAAAATTCTTACCATGGAAAGAAAACGTATCGTGCACCGCTCCCTCCTCCCGCCCTGTGGTTCAACAGATGTCCCCTTTTCCAAAAATGTACTCAATGGGACCGTAATGTTGCAACCACACACAAGTTGACCTGCTGTGACGAAAAAACGGGTTAGCACATTTCAAACATGAAAAAGGTCATTTATAAATCAACATGCAAATCCAAAATACCAAAAGTATAAAACACAAAAAAATTCTTACCAGGGAAAGAAAACGTATCGTGCACCGCTCCCTCCTCCCGCCCTATGGTGCAACAGATGTCCCCTTCTCCAAAAATGTACTCAATGGGACCGTAATGTTGGAACCACACACAAGTTGACCTGCTGTGACGAAAAAACGAGTTAGTATATTTCAAACATGAAAAAGGTCATTTTAAAATCAACATGCAAATCCAAAATACCAAAAGTATAAAACACAAAGAAATTCTTCCCATGGAAAGAAAACGTATCGTGCACCGCCCCCTCCTCCCGCCCTGTGGTGCAACAGATGTCCCCTTCTCCAAAAATGTACTCCATGGGACAGTCATGTTGCAACCACACACAAGTTGACCTGCTGTGACGAAAGAACGAGTTAGTACATTTCAAACATGAAAAAGGTCATTTTAAAATCAACATGCAAATCCAAAATACCAAAAGTATAAAACCCAAAAAAATTCTTACCATGGAAAGAAAACGTATCGTGCACCGCTCCCTCCTCCCGCCCTGTGGTGCAACAGATGTCCCCTTCTCCAGAAATGTACTCAATGGGACAGTCATGTTGCAACCACACACAAGTTGACCTGCTGTGACGAAAAAACGAGTTAGTACATTTCAAACATGAAAAAGGTCATTTCAAAATCAACATGCAAATCCAAAATACCAAAAGTATAAAACACAAAAAAATTCTTACCATGGAAAGAAAACGTATCGTGCACCGCTCCCTCCTCCCGCCCTGTGGTGCAACACATGTCCCCTTCTCCAAAAATGTACTCAATAGGACCGTAATGTTGGAACCACACACAAGTTGACCTGTTGTGACGAAAAAACGAGTTAGTACATTTCAAACATGAAAAAGGTCATTTTAAAATCAACATGCAAATCCAAAATACCAAAAGTATAAAACACAAAGAAATTCTTCCCATGGAAAGAAAACGTATCGTGCACCGCCCCCTCCTCCCGCCCTGTGGTGCAACAGATGTCCCCTTCTCCAAAAATGTACTCCATGGGACAGTCATGTTGCAACCACACACAAGTTGACCTGCTGTGACGAAAGAACGAGTTAGTACATTTCAAACATGAAAAAGGTCATTTTAAAATCATCATGCAAATCCAAAATACCAAAAGTATAAAACCCAAAAAAATTCTTACCATGGAAAGAAAACGTATCGTGCACCGCTCCCTCCTCCCGCCCTGTGGTGCAACAGATGTCCCCTTCTCCAGAAATGTACTCAATGGGACAGTCATGTTGCAACCACACACAAGTTGACCTGCTGTGACGAAAAAACGAGTTAGTACATTTCAAACATGAAAAAGGTCATTTCAAAATCAACATGCAAATCCAAAATACCAAAAGTATAAAACACAAAAAAATTCTTACCATGGAAGGAAAACGTATCGTGCACCGCTCCCTCCTCCCGCCCTGTGGTGCAACAGATGTCCCCTTCTCCAAAAATGTACTCAATGGGACCGTAATGTTGCAACCACACACAAGTTGACCTGCTGTGACGAAAAAAGTGGTTAGCACATTTTTAACATGAAAAAGGTCATTTTAAAATCAACATGCAAATCCAAAATACCAAAAGTATAAAACACAAAAAAATTCTTACCAGGGAAAGAAAACGTATCGTGCACCGCTCCCTCCTCCCGCCCTGTGGTGCAACACATGTCCCCTTCTCCAAAAATGTACTCAATAGGACCGTAATGTTGGAACCACACACAAGTTGACCTGCTGTGACGAAAAAACGAATTAGTACATTTCAAACATGAAAAACGTCATTTTAAAATCAACATGCAAATCCAAAATACCAAAAGTATAAAACACAAAAAAATTCCTACCATGGAAAGAAAACGTATCGTGCACCGCTCCCTCCTCCGGCCCTGTGGTGCAACAGATGTCCCCTTCTCCAGAAATGTACTCAATGGGACAGTCATGTTGCAACCACACACAAGTTGACCTGCTGTGACGAAAAAACGAGTTAGTACATTTCAAACATGAAAAAGGTCATTTCAAAATCAACATGCAAATCCAAAATACCAAAAGTATAAAACACAAAAAAATTCTTACAATGGAAAGAAAACGTATCGTGCACCGCTCCCTCCTCCCGCCCTGTGGTGCAACAGATGTCCCCTTCTCCAAAAATGTACTCAATGGGACCGTAATGTTGCAACCACACACAAGTTGACCTGCTGTGACGAAAAAACGGGTTAGCACATTTCTAACATGAAAAAGGTCATTTTAAAATCAACATGCAAATCCAAAATACCAAAAGTATAAAACAAAAAAAAATTCTTACCATGGAAAGAAAACGTATCGTGCACCGCTCCCTCCTCCCGCCCTATGGTGCAACAGATGTCCCCTTCTCCAAAAATGTACTCAATGGGACCGTAATGTTGGAACCACACACAAGTTGACCTGCTGTGACGAAAAAACGAGTTAGTATATTTCAAACATGAGAAAGGTCATTTTAAAATCAACATGCAAATCCAAAATACCAAAAGTATAAAACACAAAGAAATTCTTCCCATGGAAAGAAAACGTATCGTGCACCGCTCCCTCCTCCCGCCCTGTGGTGCAACAGATGTCCCCTTCTCCAAAAATGTACTCCATGGGACAGTCATGTTGCAACCACACACAAGTTGACCTGCTGTGACGAAAAAACGAGTTAGTACATTTCAAACATGAAAAAGGTCATTTCAAAATCAACATGCAAATCCAAAATACCAAAAGTATAAAACACAAAAAAATTCTTACCATGGAAAGAAAACGTATCGTGCACCGCTCCCTCCTCCCGCCCTGTGGTGCAACAGATGTCGCCTTCTCCAAAAATGTACTCAATGGGACCGTAATGTTGCAACCACACACAAGTTGACCTGCTGTGACGAAAAAACGGGTTAGCACATTTCAAACATGAAAAAGGTCATTTTAAAATCAACATGCAAATCCAAAATACCAAAAGTATAAAACACAAAAAAATTCTTACCAGGGAACGAAAACGTATCGTGCACCGCTCCCTCCTCCCGCCCTATGGTGCAACAGATGTCCCCTTCTCCAAAAATGTACTCAATGGGGCCGTAATGTTGCAATCACATACAAGTTGACCTGCTGTGACGAAAGAACGAGTTAGTACATTTCAAACATGAAAAAGGTCATTTCAAAATCAACATGCAAATCCAAAATACCAAAAGTATAAAACACAAAAAAATTCTTACCATGGAAAGAAAACGTATCGTGCACCGCTCCCTCCTCCCGCCCTGTGGTGCAACAGATGTCCCCATCTCCAAAAATGTACTCAATGGGACCGTAATGTTGCAACCACACACAAGTTGACCTGCTGTGACGAAAAAACGAGTTAGTACATTTCAAACATGAAATAGGTCATTTCAAAATCAACATGCAAATCCAAAATACCAAAAGTATAAGACACAAAAAAATTCTTACTGTGGAAAGAAAACGTATCGTGCACCGCTCCCTCCTCCCGCCCTGTGGTGCAACAGATGTCCCCATCTCCAAAAATGTACTCAATAGGACCGTAATGTTGGAACCACACACAAGTTGACCTGCTGTGACGAAAAAACGAGTTAGTACATTTCAAACATGAAAAAGGTCATTTTAAAATCAACATGCAAATCCAAAATACCAAAAGTATAAAACCCAAAAAAATTCTTACCATGGAAAGAAAACGTATCGTGCACCGCTCCCTCCTCCCGCCCTGTGGTGCAACACATGTCCCCTTCTCCAAAAATGTACTCAATGGGGCCGTAATGTTGCAATCACACACAAGTTGACCTGCTGTGACGAAAAAACGAGTTAGTACATTTCAAACATGAAAAAGGTCATTTTAAAATCAACATGCAAATCCAAAATACCAAAAGTATAAAACACAAAGAAATTCTTACCATGGAAAGAAAACGTATCGTGCACCGCTCCCTCCTCCCGCCCTGTGGTGCAACAGATGTCGCCTTCTCCAGAAATGTACTCAATGGGACAGTCATGTTGCAACCACACACAAGTTGACCTGCTGTGACGAAAAAACGAGTTAGTACATTTCAAACATGAAAAAGGTCATTTCAAAATCAACATGCAAATCCAAAATACCAAAAGTATAAAACACAAAAAAATTCTTACCATGGAAAGAAAACGTATCGTGCACCGCTCCCTCCTCCCGCCCTGTGGTTCAACAGATGTCCCCTTCTCCAAAAATGTACTCAATGGGACCGTAATGTTGCAACCACACACAAGTTGACCTGCTGTGACGAAAAAACGGGTTAGCACATTTCAAACATGAAAAAGGTCATTTTTAAATTAACATGCAAATCCAAAATACCAAAAGTATAAAACACAAAAAAATTCTTACCAGGGAAAGAAAACGTATCGTGCACCGCTCCCGCCTCCCGCCCTATGGTGCAACAGATGTCCCCTTCTCCAAAAATGTACTCAATGGGACCGTAATGTTGGAGCCACACACAAGTTGGCCTGCTGTGACGAAAAAACGAGTTAGTATATTTCAAACATGAAAAAGGTCATTTTAAAATCAACATGCAAATCCAAAATACCAAAAGTATAAAACACAAAGAAATTCTTCCCATGGAAAGAAAACGTATCGTGCACCGCTCCCTCCTCCCGCCCTGTGGTGCAACAGATGTCCCCATCTCCAAAAATGTACTCGATGGGACCGTAATGTTGGAACCACACACAAGTTGACCTGCTGTGACGAGAAAACGAGTTAGTACATTTGAAACATGAAAAAGGTCATTTTAAAATCAACATGCAAATCCAAAATACCAAAAGTATAAAACACAAAAAAATTCTTACCATGGAAAGAAAACGTATCGTGCACCGCTCCCTCCTCCCGCCCTGTGGTGCAACAGATGTCCCCTTCTCCAAAAATGTACTCAATGGGGCCGTAATGTTGCAATCACACAGAAGTTGACCTGCTGTGACGAAAAAACGAGTTAGTACATTTCAAACACGAAAAAGGTCATTTTAAAATCAACATGCAAATCCAAAATACCAAAAGTATAAAACCCAAAAAAATTCTTACCATGGAAAGAAAACGTATCGTGCACTGCTCCCTCCTCCCGCCCTGTGGTGCACCAGATGTCCCCTTCTCCAGAAATGTACTCAATGGGACAGTCATGTTGCAACCACACACAAGTTGACCTGCTGTGACGAAAAAACGAGTTAGTACATTTCAAACATGAAAAATGTCATTTTAAAATCAACATGCAAATCCAAAATACCAAAAGTATAAAACACAAAAAAATTCTTACCATGGAAAGAAAACGTATCGTGCACCGCTCCCTCCTCCCGCCCTATGGTGCAACAGATGTCCCCTTCTCCAAAAATGTACTCAATGGGACCGTAATGTTGGAACCACACACAAGTTGACCTGCTGTGACGAAAAAACGAGTTAGTATATTTCAAACATGAAAAAGGTCATTTTAAAATCAACATGCAAATCCAAAATACCAAAAGTATAAAACACAAAGAAATTCTTCCCATGGAAAGAAAACGTATCGTGCACCGCTCCCTCCTCCCGCCCTGTGGTGCAACAGATGTCCCCTTCTCCAAAAATGTACTCCATGGGACAGTCATGTTGCAACCACACACAAGTTGACCTGCTGTGACGAAAAAACGAGTTAGTACATTTCAAACATGAAAAAGGTCATTTTAAAATCAACATGCAAATCCATAATACCAAAAGTATAAAACACAAAAAAATTCTTACCATGGAAAGAAAACGTATCGTGCACCGCTCCCTCCTCCCGCCCTGTGGTGCAACAGATGTCGCCTTCTCCAGAAATGTACTCAATGGGACAGTCATGTTGCAACCACACACAAGTTGACCTGCTGTGACGAAAAAACGAGTTAGTACATTTCAAACATGAAAAAGGTCATTTCAAAATCAACATGCAAATCCAAAATACCAAAAGTATAAAACACAAAGAAATTCTTCCCATGGAAAGAAAACGTATCGTGCACCGCTCCCTCCTCCCGCCCTGTGGTGCAACAGATGTCCCCTTCTCCAAAAATGTACTCCATGGGACAGTCATGTTGCAACCACACACAAGTTGACCTGCTGTGACGAAAAAACGAGTTAGTACATTTCAAACATGAAAAAGGTCATTTCAAAATCAACATGCAAATCCAAAATACCAAAAGTATAAAACACAAAAAAATTCTTACCATGGAAAGAAAACGTATCGTGCACCGCTCCCTCCTCCCGCCCTGTGGTGCAACAGATGTCGCCTTCTCCAAAATTGTACTCAATGGGACCGTAATGTTGCAACCACACACAAGTTGACCTGCTGTGACGAAAAAACGGGTTAGCACATTTCAAACATGAAAAAGGTCATTTTAAAATCAACATGCAAATCCAAAATACCAAAAGTATAAAACACAAAAAAATTCTTACCAGGGAACGAAAACGTATCGTGCACCGCTCCCTCCTGCCGCCCTATGGTGCAACAGATGTCCCCTTCTCCAAAAATGTACTCAATGGGGCCGTAATGTTGCAATCACATACAAGTTGACCTGCTGTGACGAAAGAACGAGTTAGTACATTTCAAACATGAAAAAGGTCATTTCAAAATCAACATGCAAATCCAAAATACCAAAAGTATAAAACACAAAAAAATTCTTACCATGGAAAGAAAACGTATCGTGCACCGCTCCCTCCTCCCGCCCTGTGGTGCAACAGATGTCCCCATCTCCAAAAATGTACTCAATGGGACCGTAATGTTGCAACCACACACAAGTTGACCTGCTGTGACGAAAAAACGAGTTAGTACATTTCAAACATGAAAAAGGTCATTTTAAAATCAACATGCAAATCCAAAATACCAAAAGTATAAAACACAAAGAAATTCTTACCATGGAAAGAAAACGTATCGTGCACCGCTCCCTCCTCCCGCCCTGTGGTGCAACAGATGTCGCCTTCTCCAGAAATGTACTCAATGGGACAGTCATGTTGCAAACACACACAAGTTGACCTGCTGTGACGAAAAAACGAGTTAGTACATTTCAAACATGAAAAAGGTCATTTCAAAATCAACATGCAAATCCAAAATACCAAAAGTATAAAACACAAAAAAATTCTTACCATGGAAAGAAAACGTATCGTGCACCGCTCCCTCCTCCCGCCCTGTGGTTCAACAGATGTCCCCTTCTCCAAAAATGTACTCAATGGGACCGTAATGTTGCAACCACACACAAGTTGACCTGCTGTGACGAAAAAACGGGTTAGCACATTTCAAACATGAAAAAGGTCATTTTTAAATCAACATGCAAATCCAAAATACCAAAAGTATAAAACACAAAAAAATTCTTACCAGGGAAAGAAAACGTATCGTGCACCGCTCCCTCCTCCCGCCCTATGGTGCAACAGATGTCCCCTTCTCCAAAAATGTACTCAATGGGACCGTAATGTTGGAACCACACACAAGTTGGCCTGCTGTGACGAAAAAACGAGTTAGTACATTTCAAACATGAAAAAGGTCATTTTAAAATCAACATGCAAATCCAAAATACCAAAAGTATAAAACACAAAGAAATTCTTACCATGGAAAGAAAACGTATCGTGCACCGCTCCCTCCTCCCGCCCTGTGGTGCAACAGATGTCGCCTTCTCCAGAAATGTACTCAATGGGACAGTCATGTTGCAAACACACACAAGTTGACCTGCTGTGACGAAAAAACGAGTTAGTACATTTCAAACATGAAAAAGGTCATTTCAAAATCAACATGCAAATCCAAAATACCAAAAGTATAAAACACAAAAAAATTCTTACCATGGAAAGAAAACGTATCGTGCACCGCTCCCTCCTCCCGCCCTGTGGTTCAACAGATGTCCCCTTCTCCAAAAATGTACTCAATGGGACCGTAATGTTGCAACCACACACAAGTTGACCTGCTGTGACGAAAAAACGGGTTAGCACATTTCAAACATGAAAAAGGTCATTTTTAAATCAACATGCAAATCCAAAATACCAAAAGTATAAAACACAAAAAAATTCTTACCAGGGAAAGAAAACGTATCGTGCACCGCTCCCTCCTCCCGCCCTATGGTGCAACAGATGTCCCCTTCTCCAAAAATGTACTCAATGGGACCGTAATGTTGGAACCACACACAAGTTGGCCTGCTGTGACGAAAAAACGAGTTAGTACATTTCAAACATGAAAAAGGTCATTTTAAAATCAACATGCAAATCCAAAATACCAAAAGTATAAAACACAAAGAAATTCTTACCATGGAAAGAAAACGTATCGTGCACCGCTCCCTCCTCCCGCCCTGTGGTGCAACAGATGTCGCCTTCTCCAGAAATGTACTCAATGGGACAGTCATGTTGCAAACACACACAAGTTGACCTGCTGTGACGAAAAAACGAGTTAGTACATTTCAAACATGAAAAAGGTCATTTCAAAATCAACATGCAAATCCAAAATACCAAAAGTATAAAACACAAAAAAATTCTTACCATGGAAAGAAAACGTATCGTGCACCGCTCCCTCCTCCCGCCCTGTGGTTCAACAGATGTCCCCTTCTCCAAAAATGTACTCAATGGGACCGTAATGTTGCAACCACACACAAGTTGACCTGCTGTGACGAAAAAACGGGTTAGCACATTTCAAACATGAAAAAGGTCATTTTTAAATCAACATGCAAATCCAAAATACCAAAAGTATAAAACACAAAAAAATTCTTACCAGGGAAAGAAAACGTATCGTGCACCGCTCCCTCCTCCCGCCCTATGGTGCAACAGATGTCCCCTTCTCCAAAAATGTACTCAATGGGACCGTAATGTTGGAACCACACACAAGTTGGCCTGCTGTGACGAAAAAACGAGTTAGTATATTTCAAACATGAAAAAGGTCATTTTAAAATCAACATGCAAATCCAAAATACCAAAAGTATAAAACACAAAGAAATTCTTCCCATGGAAAGAAAACGTATCGTGCACCGCTCCCTCCTCCCGCCCTGTGGTGCAACAGATGTCCCCATCTCCAAAAATGTACTCAATGGGACCGTAATGTTGGAACCACACACAAGTTGACCTGCTGTGACGAGAAAACGAGTTAGTACATTTCAAACATGAAAAAGGTCATTTTAAAATCAACATGCAAATCCAAAATACCAAAAGTATAAAACACAAAAAAATTCTTACCATGGAAAGAAAACGTATCGTGCACCGCTCCCTCCTCCCGCCCTATGGTGCAACAGATGTCCCCTTCTCCAAAAATGTACTCAATGGGGCCGTAATGTTGCAATCACACACAAGTTGACCTGCTGTGACGAAAAAACGAGTTAGTACATTTCAAACATGAAAAAGGTCATTTTAAAATCAACATGCAAATCCAAAATACCAAAAGTATAAAACACAAAAAAATTCTTACCATGGAAAGAAAACGTATCGTGCACTGCTCCCTCCTCCCGCCCTGTGGTGCACCAGATGTCCCCTTCTCCAGAAATGTACTCAATGGGACAGTCATGTTGCAACCACACACAAGTTGACCTGCTGTGACGAAAAAACGAGTTAGTACATTTCAAACATGAAAAAGGTCATTTTAAAATCAACATGCAAATCCAAAATACCAAAAGTATAAAACACAAAAAAATTCTTACCATGGAAAGAAAACGTATCGTGCACCGCTCCCTCCTCCCGCCCTGTGGTGCAACAGATGTCGCCTTCTCCAGAAATGTACTCAATGGGACAGTCATGTTGCAACCACACACAAGTTGACCTGCTGTGACGAAAAAACGAGTTAGTACATTTCAAACATGAAAAAGGTCATTTCAAAATCAACATGCAAATCCAAAATACCTAAAGTATAAAACACAAAAAAATTCTTACCATGGAAAGAAAACGTATCGTGCACCGCTCCCTCCTCCCGCCCTGTGGTTCAACAGATGTCCCCTTCTCCAAAAATGTACTCAATGGGACCGTAATGTTGCAACCACACACAAGTTGACCTGCTGTGACGAAAAAGCGGGTTAGCACATTTCAAACATGAAAAAGGTCATTTATAAATCAACATGCAAATCCAAAACACCAAAAGTATAAAACACAAAAAAATTCTTACCAGGGAAAGAAAACGTATCGTGCACCGCTCCCTCCTCCCGCCCTATGGTGCAACAGATGTCCCCTTCTCCAAAAATGTACTCAATGGGACCGTAATGTTGGAACCACACACAAGTTGACCTGCTGTGACGAAAAAACGAGTTAGTATATTTCAAACATGAATAAGGTCATTTTAAAATCAACATGCAAATCCAAAATACCAAAAGTATAAAACACAAAGAAATTCTTCCCATGGAAAGAAAACGTATCGTGCACCGCTCCCTCCTCCCGCCCTGTGGTTCAACAGATGTCCCCTTCTCCAAAAATGTACTCAATGGGACCGTAATGTTGCAACCACACACAAGTTGACCTGCTGTGACGAAAAAACGGGTTAGCACATTTCAAACATGAAAAAGGTCATTTTTAAATCAACATGCAAATCCAAAATACCAAAAGTATAAAACACAAAAAAATTCTTACCAGGGAAAGAAAACGTATCGTGCACCGCTCCCTCCTCCCGCCCTATGGTGCAACAGATGTCCCCTTCTCCAAAAATGTACTCAATGGGACCGTAATGTTGGAACCACACACAAGTTGGCCTGCTGTGACGAAAAAACGAGTTAGTACATTTCAAACATGAAAAAGGTCATTTTAAAATCAACATGCAAATCCAAAATACCAAAAGTATAAAACACAAAGAAATTCTTACCATGGAAAGAAAACGTATCGTGCACCGCTCCCTCCTCCCGCCCTGTGGTGCAACAGATGTCGCCTTCTCCAGAAATGTACTCAATGGGACAGTCATGTTGCAAACACACACAAGTTGACCTGCTGTGACGAAAAAACGAGTTAGTACATTTCAAACATGAAAAAGGTCATTTCAAAATCAACATGCAAATCCAAAATACCAAAAGTATAAAACACAAAAAAATTCTTACCATGGAAAGAAAACGTATCGTGCACCGCTCCCTCCTCCCGCCCTGTGGTTCAACAGATGTCCCCTTCTCCAAAAATGTACTCAATGGGACCGTAATGTTGCAACCACACACAAGTTGACCTGCTGTGACGAAAAAACGGGTTAGCACATTTCAAACATGAAAAAGGTCATTTTTAAATCAACATGCAAATCCAAAATACCAAAAGTATAAAACACAAAAAAATTCTTACCAGGGAAAGAAAACGTATCGTGCACCGCTCCCTCCTCCCGCCCTATGGTGCAACAGATGTCCCCTTCTCCAAAAATGTACTCAATGGGACCGTAATGTTGGAACCACACACAAGTTGGCCTGCTGTGACGAAAAAACGAGTTAGTATATTTCAAACATGAAAAAGGTCATTTTAAAATCAACATGCAAATCCAAAATACCAAAAGTATAAAACACAAAGAAATTCTTCCCATGGAAAGAAAACGTATCGTGCACCGCTCCCTCCTCCCGCCCTGTGGTGCAACAGATGTCCCCATCTCCAAAAATGTACTCAATGGGACCGTAATGTTGGAACCACACACAAGTTGACCTGCTGTGACGAGAAAACGAGATAGTACATTTCAAACATGAAAAAGGTCATTTTAAAATCAACATGCAAATCCAAAATACCAAAAGTATAAAACACAAAAAAATTCTTACCATGGAAAGAAAACGTATCGTGCACCGCTCCCTCCTCCCGCCCTATGGTGCAACAGATGTCCCCTTCTCCAAAAATGTACTCAATGGGGCCGTAATGTTGCAATCACACACAAGTTGACCTGCTGTGACGAAAAAACGAGTTAGTACATTTCAAACATGAAAAAGGTCATTTTAAAATCAACATGCAAATCCAAAATACCAAAAGTATAAAACACAAAAAAATTCTTACCATGGAAAGAAAACGTATCGTGCACTGCTCCCTCCTCCCGCCCTGTGGTGCACCAGATGTCCCCTTCTCCAGAAATGTACTCAATGGGACAGTCATGTTGCAACCACACACAAGTTGACCTGCTGTGACGAAAAAACGAGTTAGTACATTTCAAACATGAAAAAGGTCATTTTAAAATCAACATGCAAATCCAAAATACCAAAAGTATAAAACACAAAAAAATTCTTACCATGGAAAGAAAACGTATCGTGCACCGCTCCCTCCTCCCGCCCTGTGGTGCAACAGATGTCGCCTTCTCCAGAAATGTACTCAATGGGACAGTCATGTTGCAACCACACACAAGTTGACCTGCTGTGACGAAAAAACGAGTTAGTACATTTCAAACATGAAAAAGGTCATTTCAAAATCAACATGCAAATCCAAAATACCTAAAGTATAAAACACAAAAAAATTCTTACCATGGAAAGAAAACGTATCGTGCACCGCTCCCTCCTCCCGCCCTGTGGTTCAACAGATGTCCCCTTCTCCAAAAATGTACTCAATGGGACCGTAATGTTGCAACCACACACAAGTTGACCTGCTGTGACGAAAAAGCGGGTTAGCACATTTCAAACATGAAAAAGGTCATTTATAAATCAACATGCAAATCCAAAACACCAAAAGTATAAAACACAAAAAAATTCTTACCAGGGAAAGAAAACGTATCGTGCACCGCTCCCTCCTCCCGCCCTATGGTGCAACAGATGTCCCCTTCTCCAAAAATGTACTCAATGGGACCGTAATGTTGGAACCACACACAAGTTGACCTGCTGTGACGAAAAAACGAGTTAGTATATTTCAAACATGAATAAGGTCATTTTAAAATCAACATGCAAATCCAAAATACCAAAAGTATAAAACACAAAGAAATTCTTCCCATGGAAAGAAAACGTATCGTGCACCGCTCCCTCCTCCCGCCCTGTGGTGCAACAGATGTCCCCTTCTCCAAAAATGTACTCCATGGGACAGTCATGTTGCAACCACACACAAGTTGACCTGCTGTGACGAAAGAACGAGTTAGTACATTTCAAACATGAAAAAGGTCATTTTAAAATCAACATGCAAATCCAAAATACCAAAAGTATAAAACACAAAAAAATTCTTACCATGGAAAGAAAACGTATCGTGCACCGCTCCCTCCTCCCGCCCTGTGGTGCAACAGATGTCCCCTTCTCCAGAAATGTACTCAATGGGACAGTCATGTTGCAACCACACACAAGTTGACCTGCTGTGACGAAAAAACGAGTTAGTACATTTCAAACATGAAAAAGGTCATTTCAAAATCAACATGCAAATCCAAAATACCAAAAGTATAAAACACAAAAAAATTCTTACCATGGAAAGAAAACGTATCGTGCACCGCTCCCTCCTCCCGCCCTGTGGTGCAACACATGTCCCCTTCTCCAAAAATGTACTCAATAGGACCGTAATGTTGGAACCACACACAAGTTGACCTGTTGTGACGAAAAAACGAGTTAGTACATTTCAAACATGAAAAAGGTCATTTTAAAATCAACATGCAAATCCAAAATACCAAAAGTATAAAACACAAAAAAATTCTTACCAGGGAAAGAAAACGTATCGTGCACCGCTCCCTCCTCCCGCCCTGTGGTGCAACAGATGTCCCCTTCTCCAGAAATGTACTGAATGGGACAGTCATGTTGCAACCACACACAAGTTGACCTGCTGTGACGAAAAAACGAGTTAGTACATTTCAAACATGAAAAAGGTCATTTCAAAATCAACATGCAAATCCAAAATACCAAAAGTATAAAACACAAAAAAATTCTTACCATGGAAGGAAAACGTATCGTGCACCGCTCCCTCCTCCCGCCCTGTGGTGCAACAGATGTCCCCTTCTCCAAAAATGTACTCAATGGGACCGTAATGTTGCAACCACACACAAGTTGACCTGCTGTGACGAAAAAACGGGTTAGCACATTTCTAACATGAAAAAGGTCATTTTAAAATCAACATGCAAATTCAAAATACCAAAAGTATAAAACACAAAAAAATTCTTACCAGGGAAAGAAAACGTATCGTGCACCGCTCCCTCCTCCCGCCCTGTGGTGCAACACATGTCCCCTTCTCCAAAAATGTACTCAATAGGACCGTAATGTTGGAACCACACACAAGTTGACCTGCTGTGACGAAAAAACGAATTAGTACATTTCAAACATGAAAAAGGTCATTTTAAAATCAACATGCAAATCCAAAATACCAAAAGTATAAAACACAAAAAAATTCTTACAATGGAAAGAAAACGTATCGTGCACCGCTCCCTCCTCCCGCCCTGTGGTGCAACAGATGTCCCCTTCTCCAAAAATGTACTCAATGGGACCGTAATGTTGCAACCACACACAAGTTGACCTGCTGTGACGAAAAAACGGGTTAGCACATTTCAAACATGAAAAAGGTCATTTTAAAATCAACATGCAAATCCAAAATACCAAAAGTATAAAACACAAAAAAATTCTTACCAGGGATTGAAAACGTATCGTGCACCGCTCCCTCCTCCCGCCCTATGGTGCAACAGATGTCCCCTTCTCCAAAAATGTACTCAATGGGACCGTAATGTTGGAACCACACACAAGTTGACCTGCTGTGACGAAAAAACGGGTTAGCACATTTCTAACATGAAAAAGGTCATTTTAAAATCAACATGCAAATTCAAAATACCAAAAGTATAAAACACAAAAAAATTCTTACCATGGAAAGAAAACGTATCGTGCACCGCTCCCTCCTCCCGCCCTGTGGTGCAACAGATGTCGCCTTCTCCAGAAATGTACTCAATGGGACAGTCATGTTGCAACCACACACAAGTTGACCTGCTGTGACGAAAAAACGAGTTAGTACATTTCAAACATGAAAAAGGTCATTTCAAAATCAACATGCAAATCCAAAATACCTAAAGTATAAAACACAAAAAAATTCTTACCATGGAAAGAAAACGTATCGTGCACCGCTCCCTCCTCCCGCCCTGTGGTTCAACAGATGTCCCCTTCTCCAAAAATGTACTCAATGGGACCGTAATGTTGCAACCACACACAAGTTGACCTGCTGTGACGAAAAAGCGGGTTAGCACATTTCAAACATGAAAAAGGTCATTTATAAATCAACATGCAAATCCAAAACACCAAAAGTATAAAACACAAAAAAATTCTTACCAGGGAAAGAAAACGTATCGTGCACCGCTCCCTCCTCCCGCCCTATGGTGCAACAGATGTCCCCTTCTCCAAAAATGTACTCAATGGGACCGTAATGTTGGAACCACACACAAGTTGACCTGCTGTGACGAAAAAACGAGTTAGTATATTTCAAACATGAATAAGGTCATTTTAAAATCAACATGCAAATCCAAAATACCAAAAGTATAAAACACAAAGAAATTCTTCCCATGGAAAGAAAACGTATCGTGCACCGCTCCCTCCTCCCGCCCTGTGGTGCAACAGATGTCCCCTTCTCCAAAAATGTACTCCATGGGACAGTCATGTTGCAACCACACACAAGTTGACCTGCTGTGACGAAAGAACGAGTTAGTACATTTCAAACATGAAAAAGGTCATTTTAAAATCAACATGCAAATCCAAAATACCAAAAGTATAAAACACAAAAAAATTCTTACCATGGAAAGAAAACGTATCGTGCACCGCTCCCTCCTCCCGCCCTGTGGTGCAACAGATGTCCCCTTCTCCAGAAATGTACTCAATGGGACAGTCATGTTGCAACCACACACAAGTTGACCTGCTGTGACGAAAAAACGAGTTAGTACATTTCAAACATGAAAAAGGTCATTTCAAAATCAACATGCAAATCCAAAATACCAAAAGTATAAAACACAAAAAAATTCTTACCATGGAAAGAAAACGTATCGTGCACCGCTCCCTCCTCCCGCCCTGTGGTGCAACACATGTCCCCTTCTCCAAAAATGTACTCAATAGGACCGTAATGTTGGAACCACACACAAGTTGACCTGTTGTGACGAAAAAACGAGTTAGTACATTTCAAACATGAAAAAGGTCATTTTAAAATCAACATGCAAATCCAAAATACCAAAAGTATAAAACACAAAAAAATTCTTACCAGGGAAAGAAAACGTATCGTGCACCGCTCCCTCCTCCCGCCCTGTGGTGCAACAGATGTCCCCTTCTCCAGAAATGTACTGAATGGGACAGTCATGTTGCAACCACACACAAGTTGACCTGCTGTGACGAAAAAACGAGTTAGTACATTTCAAACATGAAAAAGGTCATTTCAAAATCAACATGCAAATCCAAAATACCAAAAGTATAAAACACAAAAAAATTCTTACCATGGAAGGAAAACGTATCGTGCACCGCTCCCTCCTCCCGCCCTGTGGTGCAACAGATGTCCCCTTCTCCAAAAATGTACTCAATGGGACCGTAATGTTGCAACCACACACAAGTTGACCTGCTGTGACGAAAAAACGGGTTAGCACATTTCTAACATGAAAAAGGTCATTTTAAAATCAACATGCAAATTCAAAATACCAAAAGTATAAAACACAAAAAAATTCTTACCAGGGAAAGAAAACGTATCGTGCACCGCTCCCTCCTCCCGCCCTGTGGTGCAACACATGTCCCCTTCTCCAAAAATGTACTCAATAGGACCGTAATGTTGGAACCACACACAAGTTGACCTGCTGTGACGAAAAAACGAATTAGTACATTTCAAACATGAAAAAGGTCATTTTAAAATCAACATGCAAATCCAAAATACCAAAAGTATAAAACACAAAAAAATTCTTACAATGGAAAGAAAACGTATCGTGCACCGCTCCCTCCTCCCGCCCTGTGGTGCAACAGATGTCCCCTTCTCCAAAAATGTACTCAATGGGACCGTAATGTTGCAACCACACACAAGTTGACCTGCTGTGACGAAAAAACGGGTTAGCACATTTCAAACATGAAAAAGGTCATTTTAAAATCAACATGCAAATCCAAAATACCAAAAGTATAAAACACAAAAAAATTCTTACCAGGGATTGAAAACGTATCGTGCACCGCTCCCTCCTCCCGCCCTATGGTGCAACAGATGTCCCCTTCTCCAAAAATGTACTCAATGGGACCGTAATGTTGGAACCACACACAAGTTGACCTGCTGTGACGAAAAAACGAGTTAGTATATTTCAAACATGAGAAAGGTCATTTTAAAATCAACATGCAAATCCAAAATACCAAAAGTATAAAACACAAAGAAATTCTTCCCATGGAAAGAAAACGTATCGTGCACCGCTCACTCCTCCGGCCCTGTGGTGCAACAGATGTCCCCTTCTCCAAAAATGTACTCAATGGGACAGTCATGTTGCAACCACACACAAGTTGACCTGCTGTGACGAAAAAACGAGTTAGTACATTTCAAACATGAAAAAGGTCATTTTAAAATCAACATGCAAATCCAAAATACCAAAAGTATAAAACACAAAAAAATTCTTACCATGGAAAGAAAACGTATCGTGCACCGCTCCCTCCTCCCGCCCTGTGGTGCAACAGATGTCGCCTTCTCCAGAAATGTACTCAATGGGACAGTCATGTTGCAACCACACACAAGTTGACCTGCTGTGACGAAAAAACGAGTTAGTACATTTCAAACATGAAGAAGGTCATTTCAAAATCAACATGCAAATCCAAAATACCAAAAGTATAAAACACAAAAAAATTCTTACCATGGAAAGAAAACGTATCGTGCACCGCTCCCTCCTCCCGCCCTGTGGTTCAACAGATGTCCCCTTCTCCAAAAATGTACTCAATGGGACCGTAATGTTGCAACCACACACAAGTTGACCTGCTGTGACGAAAAAACGGGTTAGCACATTTCAAACATGAAAAAGGTCATTTATAAATCAACATGCAAATCCAAAATACCAAAAGTATAAAACACAAAAAAATTCTTACCAGGGAAAGAAAACGTATCGTGCACCGCTCCCTCCTCCCGCCCTGTGGTGCAACAGATGTCCCCTTCTCCAAAAATGTACTCCATGGGACAGTCATGTTGCAACCACACACAAGTTGACCTGCTGTGACGAAAAAACGAGTTAGTACATTTCAAACATGAAAAAGGTCATTTTAAAATCAACATGCAAATCCAAAATACCAAAAGTATAAAACACAAAAAAATTCTTACCAGGGAAAGAAAACGTATCGTGCACCGCTCCCTCCTCCCGCCCTGTGGTGCAACAGATGTCCCCTTCTCCAGAAATGTACTCAATGGGACAGTCATGTTGCAACCACACACAAGTTGACCTGCTGTGACGAAAAAACGAGTTAGTACATTTCAAACATGGAAAAAGGTCATTTCAAAATCAACATGCAAATCCAAAATACCAAAAGTATAAAACACAAAAAAATTCTTACCAGGGAAAGAAAACGTATCGTGCACCGCTCCCTCCTCCCGCCCTGTGGTGCAAGAGATGTCCCCTTCTCCAGAAATGTACTCAATGGGACAGTCATGTTGCAACCACACACAAGTTGACCTGCTGTGACGAAAAAACGAGTTAGTACATTTCAAACATGAAATAGGTCATTTCAAAATCAACATGCAAATCCAAAATACCAAAAGTATAAGACACAAAAAAATTCTTACCGTGGAAAGAAAACGTATCGTGCACCGCTCCCTCCTCCCGCACTGTGGTGCAACAGATGTCCCCATCTCCAAAAATGTACTCAATGGGACCGTAATGTTGGAACCACACACAAGTTGACCTGCTGTGACGAAAAAACGAGTTAGTACATTTCAAACATGAAAAAGGTCATTTTAAAATCAACATGCAAATCCAAAATACCAAAAGTATAAAACACAAAAAAATTCTTACCATGGAAAGAAAACGTATCGTGCACCGCTCCCTCCTCCCGCCCTGTGGTGCAACACATGTCCCCTTCTCCAAAAATGTACTCAATGGGGCCGTAATGTTGCAATCACACACAAGTTGACCTGCTGTGACGAAAAAACGAGTTAGTACATTTCAAACATGAAAAAGGTCATTTTAAAATCAACATGCAAATCCAAAATACCAAAAGTATAAAACACAAAAAAATTCTTACCATGGAAAGAAAACGTATCGTGCACTGCTCCCTCCTCCTGCCCTGTGGTGCACCAGATGTCCCCTTCTCCAGAAATGTACTCAATGGGACAGTCATGTTGCAACCACACACAAGTTGACCTGCTGTGACGAAAAAACGAGTTAGTACATTTCAAACATGAAAAATGTCATTTTAAAATCAACATGCAAATCCAAAATACCAAAAGTATAAAACACAAAAAAATTCTTCCCATGGAAAGAAAACGTATCGTGCACCGCTCCCTCCTCCCGCCCTATGGTGCAACAGATGTCCCCTTCTCCAAAAATGTACTCAATGGGACCGTAATGTTGCAACCACACACAAGTTGACCTGCTGTGACGAAAAAACGAGTTAGTATATTTCAAACATGAAAAAGGTCATTTTAAAATCAACATGCAAATCCAAAATACCAAAAGTATAAAACACAAAGAAATTCTTCCCATGGAAAGAAAACGTATCGTGCACCGCTCCCTCCTCCCGCCCTGTGGTGCAACAGATGTCCCCTTCTCCAAAAATGTACTCCATGGGACAGTCATGTTGCAACCACACACAAGTTGACCTGCTGTGACGAAAAAACGAGTTAGTACATTTCAAACATGAAAAAGGTCATTTTAAAATCAACATGCAAATCCAAAATACCAAAAGTATAAAACACAAAAAAATTCTTACCATGGAAAGAAAACGTATCGTGCACCGCTCCCTCCTCCCGCCCTGTGGTGCAACAGATGTCGCCTTCTCCAGAAATGTACTCAATGGGACAGTCATGTTGCAACCACACACAAGTTGACCTGCTGTGACGAAAAAACGAGTTAGTACATTTCAAACATGAAAAAGGTCATTTCAAAATCAACATGCAAATCCAAAATACCAAAAGTATAAAACACAAAAAAATTCTTACCATGGAAAGAAAACGTATCGTGCACCGCTCCCTCCTCCCGCCCTGTGGTTCAACAGATGTCCCCTTCTCCAAAAATGTACTCAATGGGACCGTAATGTTGCAACCACACACAAGTTGACCTGCTGTGACGAAAAAACGGGTTAGCACATTTCAAACATGAAAAAGGTCATTTATAAATCAACATGCAAATCCAAAATACCAAAAGTATAAAACACAAAAAAATTCTTACCAGGGAAAGAAAACGTATCGTGCACCGCTCCCTCCTCCCGCCCTATGGTGCAACAGATGTCCCCTTCTCCAAAAATGTACTCAATGGGACCGTAATGTTGGAACCACACACAAGTTGACCTGCTGTGACGAAAAAACGAGTTAGTATATTTCAAACATGAAAAAGGTCATTTTAAAATCAACATGCAAATCCAAAATACCAAAAGTATAAAACACAAAGAAATTCTTCCCATGGAAAGAAAACGTATCGTGCACCGCTCCCTCCTCCCGCCCTGTGGTGCAACAGATGTCCCCTTCTCCAAAAATGTACTCCATGGGACAGTCATGTTGCAACCACACACAAGTTGACCTGCTGTGACGATTAAACGAGTTAGTACATTTCAAACATGAAAAAGGTCATTTTAAAATCAACATGCAAATCCAAAATACCAAAAGTATAAAACACAAAAAAATTCTTACCATGGAAAGAAAACGTATCGTGCACCGCTCCCTCCTCCCGCCCTGTGGTGCAACAGATGTCCCCTTCTCCAGAAATGTACTCAATGGGACAGTCATGTTGCAACCACACACAAGTTGACCTGCTGTGACGAAAAAACGAGTTAGTACATTTCAAACATGGAAAAAGGTCATTTCAAAATCAACATGCAAATCCAAAATACCAAAAGTATAAAACACAAAAAAATTCTTACCAGGGAAAGAAAACGTATCGTGCACCGCTCCCTCCTCCCGCCCTGTGGTGCAACAGATGTCCCCTTCTCCAGAAATGTACTCAATGGGACAGTCATGTTGCAACCACACACAAGTTGACCTGCTGTGACGAAAAAACGAGTTAGTACATTTCAAACATGAAAAAGGTCATTTCAAAATCAACATGCAAATCCAAAATACCAAAAGTATAAAACACAAAAAAATTCTTACCATGGAAGGAAAACGTATCGTGCACCGCTCCCTCCTCCCGCCCTGTGGTGCAACAGATGTCCCCTTCTCCAAAAATGTACTCAATGGGACCGTAATGTTGCAACCACACACAAGTTGACCTGCTGTGACGAAAAAACGGGTTAGCACATTTCTAACATGAAAAAGGTCATTTTAAAATCAACATGCAAATCCAAAATACCAAAAGTATAAAACACAAAAAAATTCTTACCAGGGAAAGAAAACGTATCGTGCACCGCTCCCTCCTCCCGCCCTGTGGTGCAACACA
Organism: Schistocerca nitens; assembly: GCF_023898315.1. Lineage (NCBI taxonomy): Eukaryota > Metazoa > Arthropoda > Insecta > Orthoptera > Acrididae > Schistocerca > Schistocerca nitens. Next base: position 136,130,027 of record NC_064618.1, read on the forward strand.
TGTCCCCTTCTCCAAAAATGTACTCAATAGGACCGTAATGTTGGAACCACACACAAGTTGACCTGCTATGACGAAAAAACGAATTAGTACATTTCAAACATGAAAAAGGTCATTTTAAAATCAACATGCAAATCCAAAATACCAAAAGTATAAAACACAAAAAAATTCTTACCATGGAAAGAAAACGTATCGTGCACCGCTCCCTCCTCCGGCCCTGTGGTGCAACAGATGTCCCCTTCTCCAGAAATGTACTCAATGGGACAGTCATGTTGCAACCACACACAAGTTGACCTGCTGTGACGAAAAAACGAGTTAGTACATTTCAAACATGAAAAAGGTCATTTCAAAATCAACATGCAAATCCAAAATACCAAAAGTATAAAACACAAAAAAATTCTTACAATGGAAAGAAAACGTATCGGGCACCGCTCCCTCCTCCCGCCCTGTGGTGCAACAGATGTCCCCTTCTCCAAAAATGTACTCAATGGGACCGTAATGTTGCAACCACACACAAGTTGACCTGCTGTGACGAAAAAACGGGTTAGCACATTTCAAACATGAAAAAGGTCATTTTAAAATCAACATGCAAATCCAAAATACCAAAAGTATAAAACACAAAAAAATTCTTACCAGGGATTGAAAACGTATCGTGCACCGCTCCCTCCTCCCGCCCTATGGTGCAACAGATGTCCCCTTCTCCAAAAATGTACTCAATGGGACCGTAATGTTGGAACCACACACAAGTTGACCTGCTGTGACGAAAAAACGAGTTAGTATATTTCAAACATGAGAAAGGTCATTTTAAAATCAACATGCAAATCCAAAATACCAAAAGTATAAAACACAAAGAAATTCTTCCCATGGAAAGAAAACGTATCGTGCACCGCTCCCTCCTCCGGCCCTGTGGTGCAACAGATGTCCCCTTCTCCAAAAACGTACTCAATGGGACAGTCATGTTGCAACCACACACAAGTTGACCTGCTGTGACGAAAAAACGAGTTAGTACATTTCAAACATGAAAAAGGTCATTTTAAAATCAACATGCAAATCCAAAATACCAAAAGTATAAAACACAAAAAAATTCTTACCATGGAAAGAAAACGTATCGTGCACCGCTCCCTCCTCCCGCCCTGTGGTGCAACAGATGTCCCCTTCTCCAGAAATGTACTCAATGGGACAGTCATGTTGCAACCACACACAAGTTGACCTGCTGTGACGAAAAAACGAGTTAGTACATTTCAAACATGAAAAAGGTCATTTCAAAATCAACATGCAAATCCAAAATACCAAAAGTATAAAACACAAAAAAATTCTTACCATGGAAAGAAAACGTATCGTGCACCGCTCCCTCCTCCCGCCCTGTGGTGCAACAGATGTCGCCTTCTCCAAAAATGTACTCAATGGGACCGTAATGTTGCAACCACACACAAGTTGACCTGCTGTGACGAAAAAACGGGTTAGCACATTTCAAACATGAAAAAGGTCATTTTAAAATCAACATGCAAATCAAAATACCAAAAGTATAAAACACAAAAAAATTCTTACCAGGGAACGAAAACGTATCGTGCACCGCTCCCTCCTCCCGCCCTATGGTGCAACAGATGTCCCCTTCTCCAAAAATGTACTCAATGGGGCCGTAATGTTGCAATCACATACAAGTTGACCTGCTGTGACGAAAGAACGAGTTAGTACATTTCAAACATGAAAAAGGTCATTTCAAAATCAACATGCAAATCCAAAATACCAAAAGTATAAAACACAAAAAAATTCTTACCATGGAAAGAAAACGTATCGTGCACCGCTCCCTCCTCCCGCCCTGTGGTGCAACAGATGTCCCCATCTCCAAAAATGTACTCAATGGGACCGTAATGTTGCAACCACACACAAGTTGACCTGCTGTGACGAAAAAACGAGTTAGTACATTTCAAACATGAAATAGGTCATTTCAAAATCAACATGCAAATCCAAAATACCAAAAGTATAAGACACAAAAAAATTCTTACCGTGGAAAGAAAACGTATCGTGCACCTCTCCCTCCTCCCGCCCTGTGGTGCAACAGATGTCCCCATCTCCAAAAATGTACTCAATGGGACCGTAATGTTGGAACCACACACAAGTTGACCTGCTGTGACGAAAAAACGAGTTAGTACATTTCAAACATGAAAAAGGTCATTTTAAAATCAACATGCAAATCCAAAATACCAAAAGTATAAAACACAAAAAAATTCTTACCATGGAAAGAAAACGTATCGTGCACCGCTCCCTCCTCCCGCCCTGTGGTGCAACACATGTCCCCTTCTCCAAAAATGTACTCAATGGGACCGTAATGTTGCAACCACACACAAGTTGACCTGCTGTGACGAAAAAACGGGTTAGCACATTTCTAACATGAAAAAGGTCATTTTAAAATCAACATGCAAATCCAAAATACCAAAAGTATAAAACACAAAAAAATTCTTACCAGGGAAAGAAAACGTATCGTGCACCGCTCCCTCCTCCCGCCCTGTGGTGCAACACATGTCCCCTTCTCCAAAAATGTACTCAATAGGACCGTAATGTTGGAACCACACACAAGTTGACCTGCTATGACGAAAAAACGAATTAGTACATTTCAAACATGAAAAAGGTCATTTTAAAATCAACATGCAAATCCAAAATACCAAAAGTATAAAACACAAAAAAATTCTTACCATGGAAAAAAAACGTATCGTGCACCGCTCCCTCCTCCGGCCCTGTGGTGCAACAGATGTCCCCTTCTCCAGAAATGTACTCAATGGGACAGTCATGTTGCAACCACACACAAGTTGACCTGCTGTGACGAAAAAACGAGTTAGTACATTTCAAACATGAAAAAGGTCATTTCAAAATCAACATGCAAATCCAAAATACCAAAAGTATAAAACACAAAAAAATTCTTACAATGGAAAGAAAACGTATCGTGCACCGCTCCCTCCTCCCGCCCTGTGGTGCAACAGATGTCCCCTTCTCCAAAAATGTACTCAATGGGACCGTAATGTTGCAACCACACACAAGTTGACCTGCTGTGACGAAAAAACGGGTTAGCACATTTCAAACATGAAAAAGGTCATTTTAAAATCAACATGCAAATCCAAAATACCAAAAGTATAAAACACAAAAAAATTCTTACCAGGGATTGAAAACGTATCGTGCACCGCTCCCTCCTCCCGCCCTATGGTGCAACAGATGTCCCCTTCTCCAAAAATGTACTCAATGGGACCGTAATGTTGGAACCACACACAAGTTGACCTGCTGTGACGAAAAAACGAGTTAGTATATTTCAAACATGAGAAAGGTCATTTTAAAATCAACATGCAAATCCAAAATACCAAAAGTATAAAACACAAAGAAATTCTTCCCATGGAAAGAAAACGTATCGTGCACCGCTCCCTCCTCCGGCCCTGTGGTGCAACAGATGTCCCCTTCTCCAAAAATGTACTCAATGGGACAGTCATGTTGCAACCACACACAAGTTGACCTGCTGTGACGAAAAAACGAGTTAGTACATTTCAAACATGAAAAAGGTCATTTTAAAATCAACATGCAAATCCAAAATACCAAAAGTATAAAACACAAAAAAATTCTTACCATGGAAAGAAAACGTATCGTGCACCGCTCCCTCCTCCCGCCCTGTGGTGCAACAGATGTCCCCTTCTCCAGAAATGTACTCAATGGGACAGTCATGTTGCAACCACACACAAGTTGACCTGCTGTGACGAAAAAACGAGTTAGTACATTTCAAACATGAAAAAGGTCATTTCAAAATCAACATGCAAATCCAAAATACCAAAAGTATAAAACACAAAAAAATTCTTACCATGGAAAGAAAACGTATCGTGCACCGCTCCCTCCTCCCGCCCTGTGGTGCAACAGATGTCGCCTTCTCCAAAAATGTACTCAATGGGACCGTAATGTTGCAACCACACACAAGTTGACCTGCTGTGACGAAAAAACGGGTTAGCACATTTCAAACATGAAAAAGGTCATTTTAAAATCAACATGCAAATCAAAATACCAAAAGTATAAAACACAAAAAAATTCTTACCAGGGAACGAAAACGTATCGTGCACCGCTCCCTCCTCCCGCCCTATGGTGCAACAGATGTCCCCTTCTCCAAAAATGTACTCAATGGGGCCGTAATGTTGCAATCACATACAAGTTGACCTGCTGTGACGAAAGAACGAGTTAGTACATTTCAAACATGAAAAAGGTCATTTCAAAATCAACATGCAAATCCAAAATACCAAAAGTATAAAACACAAAAAAATTCTTACCATGGAAAGAAAACGTATCGTGCACCGCTCCCTCCTCCCGCCCTGTGGTGCAACAGATGTCCCCATCTCCAAAAATGTACTCAATGGGACCGTAATGTTGCAACCACACACAAGTTGACCTGCTGTGACGAAAAAACGAGTTAGTACATTTCAAACATGAAATAGGTCATTTCAAAATCAACATGCAAATCCAAAATACCAAAAGTATAAGACACAAAAAAATTCTTACCGTGGAAAGAAAACGTATCGTGCACCTCTCCCTCCTCCCGCCCTGTGGTGCAACAGATGTCCCCATCTCCAAAAATGTACTCAATGGGACCGTAATGTTGGAACCACACACAAGTTGACCTGCTGTGACGAAAAAACGAGTTAGTACATTTCAAACATGAAAAAGGTCATTTTAAAATCAACATGCAAATCCAAAATACCAAAAGTATAAAACACAAAAAAATTCTTACCATGGAAAGAAAACGTATCGTGCACCGCTCCCTCCTCCCGCCCTGTGGTGCAACACATGTCCCCTTCTCCAAAAATGTACTCAATGGGGCCGTAATGTTGCAATCACACACAAGTTGACCTGCTGTGACGAAAAAACGAGTTAGTACATTTCAAACATGAAAAAGGTCATTTTAAAATCAACATGCAAATCCAAAATACCAAAAGTATAAAACACAAAAAAATTCTTACCAGGGAAAGAAAACGTATCGTGCACTGCTCCCTCCTCCCGCCCTGTGGTGCACCAGATGTCCCCTTCTCCAGAAATGTACTCAATGGGACAGTCATGTTGCAGCCACACACAAGTTGACCTGCTGTGACGAAAAAACGAGTTAGTACATTTCAAACATGAAAAATGTCATTTTAAAATCAACATGCAAATCCAAAATACCAAAAGTATAAAACACAAAAAAATTCTTACCATGGAAAGAAAACGTATCGTGCACCGCTCCCTCCACCCGCCCTGTGGTGCAACAGATGTCGCCTTCTCCAGAAATGTACTCAATGGGACAGTCATGTTGCAACCACACACAAGTTGACCTGCTGTGACGAAAAAACGAGTTAGTACATTTCAAACATGAAAAAGGTCATTTCAAAATCAACATGCAAATCCAAAATACCAAAAGTATAAAACACAAAAAAATTCTTACCATGGAAAGAAAACGTATCGTGCACCGCTCCCTCCTCCCGCCCTGTGGTTCAACAGATGTCCCCTTCTCCAAAAATGTACTCAATGGGACCGTAATGTTGCAACCACACACAAGTTGACCTGCTGTGACGAAAAAACGGGTTAGCACATTTCAAACATGAAAAAGGTCATTTATAAATCAACATGCAAATCCAAAATACCAAAAGTATAAAACACAAAAAAATTCTTACCAGGGAAAGAAAACGTATCGTGCACCGCTCCCTCCTCCCGCCCTATGGTGCAACAGATGTCCCCTTCTCCAAAAATGTACTCAATGGGACCGTAATGTTGGAACCACACACAAGTTGACCTGCTGTGACGAAAAAACGAGTTAGTATATTTCAAACATGAAAAAGGTCATTTTAAAATCAACATGCAAATCCAAAATACCAAAAGTATAAAACACAAAGAAATTCTTACCATGGAAAGAAAACGTATCGTGCACCGCTCCCTCCTCCCGCCCTGTGGTGCAACAGATGTCCCCTTCTCCAAAAATGTACTCAATGGGACAGTCATGTTGCAACCACACACAAGTTGACCTGCTGTGACGAAAAAACGAGTTAGTACATTTCAAACATGGAAAAAGGCCATTTCAAAATCAACATGCAAATCCAAAATACCAAAAGTATAAAACACAAAAAAATTCTTACCAGGGAAAGAAAACGTATCGTGCACCGCTCCCTCCTCCCGCCCTGTGGTGCAACAGATGTCCCCTTCTCCAGAAATGTACTCAATGGGACAGTCATGTTGCAACCACACACAAGTTGACCTGCTGTGACGAAAAAACGAGTTAGTACATTTCAAACATGAAATAGGTCATTTCAAAATCAACATGCAAATCCAAAATACCAAAAGTATAAGACACAAAAAAATTCTTACCGTGGAAAGAAAACGTATCGTGCACCGCTCCCTCCTCCCGCCCTGTGGTGCAACAGATGTCCCCATCTCCAAAAATGTACTCAATGGGACCGTAATGTTGGAACCACACACAAGTTGACCTGCTGTGACGAAAAAACGAGTTAGTACATTTCAAACATGAAAAATGTCATTTTAAAATCAACATGCAAATCCAAAATACCAAAAGTATAAAACACAAAAAAATTCTTACCATGGAAAGAAAACGTATCGTGCACCGCTCCCTCCTCCCGCCCTATGGTGCAACAGATGTCCCCTTCTCCAAAAATGTACTCAATGGGACCGTAATGTTGGAACCACACACAAGTTGACCTGCTGTGACGAAAAAACGAGTTAGTATATTTCAAACATGAAAAAGGTCATTTTAAAATCAACATGCAAATCCAAAATACCAAAAGTATAAAACACAAAGAAATTCTTCCCATGGAAAGAAAACGTATCGTGCACCGCTCCCTCCTCCCGCCCTGTGGTGCAACAGATGTCCCCTTCTCCAAAAATGTACTCCATGGGACAGTCATGTTGCAACCACACACAAGTTGACCTGCTGTGACGAAAAAACGAGTTAGTACATTTCAAACATGAAAAAGGTCATTTTAAAATCAACATGCAAATCCAAAATACCAAAAGTATAAAACACAAAAAAATTCTTACCATGGAAAGAAAACGTATCGTGCACCGCTCCCTCCTCCCGCCCTGTGGTGCAACAGATGTCCCCTTCTCCAGAAATGTACTCAATGGGACAGTCATGTTGCAACCACACACAAGTTGACCTGCTGTGACGAAAAAACGAGTTAGTACATTTCAAACATGGAAAAAGGTCATTTCAAAATCAAGATGCAAATCCAAAATACCAAAAGTATAAAACACAAAAAAATTCTTACCAGGGAAAGAAAACGTATCGTGCACCGCTCCCTCCTCCCGCCCTGTGGTGCAACAGATGTCCCCTTCTCCAGAAATGTACTCAATGGGACAGTCATGTTGCAACCACACACAAGTTGACCTGCTGTGACGAAAAAACGAGTTAGTACATTTCAAACATGAAAAAGGTCATTTCAAAATCAACATGCAAATCCAAAATACCAAAAGTATAAAACACAAAAAAATTCTTACAATGGAAAGAAAACGTATCGTGCACCGCTCCCTCCTCCCGCCCTGTGGTGCAACAGATGTCCCCTTCTCCAAAAATGTACTCAATGGGACCGTAATGTTGCAACCACACACAAGTTGACCTGCTGTGACGAAAAAACGGGTTAGCACATTTCAAACATGAAAAAGGTCATTTTAAAATCAACATGCAAATCCAAAATACCAAAAGTATAAAACACAAAAAAATTCTTACCAGGGATTGAAAACGTATCGTGCACCGCTCCCTCCTCCCGCCCTATGGTGCAACAGATGTCCCCTTCTCCAAAAATGTACTCAATGGGACCGTAATGTTGGAACCACACACAAGTTGACCTGCTGTGACGAAAAAACGAGTTAGTATATTTCAAACATGAGAAAGGTCATTTTAAAATCAACATGCAAATCCAAAATACCAAAAGTATAAAACACAAAGAAATTCTTCCCATGGAAAGAAAACGTATCGTGCACCGCTCCCTCCTCCGGCCCTGTGGTGCAACAGATGTCCCCTTCTCCAAAAATGTACTCAATGGGACAGTCATGTTGCAACCACACACAAGTTGACCTGCTGTGACGAAAAAACGAGTTAGTACATTTCAAACATGAAAAAGGTCATTTTAAAATCAACATGCAAATCCAAAATACCAAAAGTATAAAACACAAAAAAATTGTTACCATGGAAAGAAAACGTATCGTGCACCGCTCCCTCCTCCCGCCCTGTGGTGCAACAGATGTCCCCTTCTCCAGAAATGTACTCAATGGGACAGTCATGTTGCAACCACACACAAGTTGACCTGCTGTGACGAAAAAACGAGTTAGTACATTTCAAACATGAAAAAGGTCATTTCAAAATCAACATGCAAATCCAAAATACCAAAAGTATAAAACACAAAAAAATTCTTACCATGGAAAGAAAACGTATCGTGCACCGCTCCCTCCTCCCGCCCTGTGGTGCAACAGATGTCGCCTTCTCCAAAAATGTACTCAATGGGACCGTAATGTTGCAACCACACACAAGTTGACCTGCTGTGACGAAAAAACGGGTTAGCACATTTCAAACATGAAAAAGGTCATTTTAAAATCAACATGCAAATCCAAAATACCAAAAGTATAAAACACAAAAAAATTCTTACCAGGGAACGAAAACGTATCGTGCACCGCTCCCTCCTCCCGCCCTATGGTGCAACAGATGTCCCCTTCTCCAAAAATGTATTCAATGGGGCCGTAATGTTGCAATCACATACAAGTTGACCTGCTGTGACGAAAGAACGAGTTAGTACATTTCAAACATGAAAAAGGTCATTTCAAAATCAACATGCAAATCCAAAATACCAAAAGTATAAAACACAAAAAAATTCTTACCATGGAAAGAAAACGTATCGTGCACCGCTCCCTCCTCCCGCCCTGTGGTGCAACAGATGTCCCCATCTCCAAAAATGTACTCAATGGGACCGTAATGTTGCAACCACACACAAGTTGACCTGCTGTGACGAAAAAACGAGTTAGTACATTTCAAACATGAAATAGGTCATTTCAAAATCAACATGCAAATCCAAAATACCAAAAGTATAAGACACAAAAAAATTCTTACCGTGGAAAGAAAACGTATCGTGCACCGCTCCCTCCTCCCGCCCTGTGGTGCAACAGATGTCCCCATCTCCAAAAATGTACTCAATGGGACCGTAATGTTGGAACCACACACAAGTTGACCTGCTGTGACGAAAAAACGAGTTAGTACATTTCAAACATGAAAAAGGTCATTTTAAAATCAACATGCAAATCCAAAATACCAAAAGTATAAAACACAAAAAAATTCTTACCATGGAAAGAAAACGTATCGTGCACCGCTCCCTCCTCCCGCCCTGTGGTGCAACACATGTCCCCTTCTCCAAAAATGTACTCAATGGGGCCGTAATGTTGCAATCACACACAAGTTGACCTGCTGTGACGAAAAAACGAGTTAGTACATTTCAAACATGAAAAAGGTCATTTTAAAATCAACATGCAAATCCAAAATACCAAAAGTATAAAACACAAAAACATTCTTACCATGGAAAGAAAACGTATCGTGCACTGCTGCCTCCTCCCGCCCTGTGGTGCACCAGATGTCCCCTTCTCCAGAAATGTACTCAATGGGACAGTCATGTTGCAGCCACACACAAGTTGACCTGCTGTGACGAAAAAACGAGTTAGTACATTTCAAACATGAAAAATGTCATTTTAAAATCAACATGCAAATCCAAAATACCAAAAGTATAAAACACAAAAAAATTCTTACCATGGAAAGAAAACGTATCGTGCACCGCTCCCTCCTCCCGCCCTGTGGTGCAACACATGTCCCCTTCTCCAAAAATGTACTCAATGGGGCCGTAATGTTGCAATCACACACAAGTTGACCTGCTGTGACGAAAAAACGAGTTAGTACATTTCAAACATGAAAAAGGTCATTTTAAAATCAACATGCAAATCCAAAATACCAAAAGTATAAAACACAAAAAAATTCTTACCATGGAAAGAAAACGTATCGTGCACTGCTCCCTCCTCCCGCCCTGTGGTGCACCAGATGTCCCCTTCTCCAGAAATGTACTCAATGGGACAGTCATGTTGCAGCCACACACAAGTTGACCTGCTGTGACGAAAAAACGAGTTAGTACATTTCAAACATGAAAAATGTCATTTTAAAATCAACATGCAAATCCAAAATACCAAAAGTATAAAACACAAAAAAATTCTTACCATGGAAAGAAAACGTATCGTGCACCGCTCCCTCCACCCGCCCTGTGGTGCAACAGATGTCGCCTTCTCCAGAAATGTACTCAATGGGACAGTCATGTTGCAACCACACACAAGTTGACCTGCTGTGACGAAAAAACGAGTTAGTACATTTCAAACATGAAAAAGGTCATTTCAAAATCAACATGCAAATCCAAAATACCAAAAGTATAAAACACAAAAAAATTCTTACCATGGAAAGAAAACGTATCGTGCACCGCTCCCTCCTCCCGCCCTGTGGTTCAACAGATGTCCCCTTCTCCAAAAATGTACTCAATGGGACCGTAATGTTGCAACCACACACAAGTTGACCTGCTGTGACGAAAAAACGGGTTAGCACATTTCAAACATGAAAAAGGTCATTTATAAATCAACATGCAAATCCAAAATACCAAAAGTATAAAACACAAAAAAATTCTTACCAGGGAAAGAAAACGTATCGTGCACCGCTCCCTCCTCCCGCCCTATGGTGCAACAGATGTCCCCTTCTCCAAAAATGTACTCAATGGGACCGTAATGTTGGAACCACACACAAGTTGACCTGCTGTGACGAAAAAACGAGTTAGTATATTTCAAACATGAAAAAGGTCATTTTAAAATCAACATGCAAATCCAAAATACCAAAAGTATAAAACACAAAGAAATTCTTACCATGGAAAGAAAACGTATCGTGCACCGCTCCCTCCTCCCGCCCTGTGGTGCAACAGATGTCCCCTTCTCCAAAAATGTACTCCATGGGACAGTCATGTTGCAACCACACACAAGTTGACCTGCTGTGACGAAAAAACGAGTTAGTACATTTCAAACATGAAAAAGGTCATTTTAAAATCAACATGCAAATCCAAAATACCAAAAGTATAAAACACAAAAAAATTCTTACCATGGAAAGAAAACGTATCGTGCACCGCTCCCTCCTCCCGCCCTGTGGTGCAACAGATGTCCCCTTCTCCAGAAATGTACTCAATGGGACAGTCATGTTGCAACCACACACAAGTTGACCTGCTGTGACGAAAAAACGAGTTAGTACATTTCAAACATGGAAAAAGGCCATTTCAAAATCAACATGCAAATCCAAAATACCAAAAGTATAAAACACAAAAAAATTCTTACCAGGGAAAGAAAACGTATCGTGCACCGCTCCCTCCTCCCGCCCTGTGGTGCAACAGATGTCCCCTTCTCCAGAAATGTACTCAATGGGACAGTCATGTTGCAACCACACACAAGTTGACCTGCTGTGACGAAAAAACGAGTTAGTACATTTCAAACATGAAATAGGTCATTTCAAAATCAACATGCAAATCCAAAATACCAAAAGTATAAGACACAAAAAAATTCTTACCGTGGAAAGAAAACGTATCGTGCACCGCTCCCTCCTCCCGCCCTGTGGTGCAACAGATGTCCCCATCTCCAAAAATGTACTCAATGGGACCGTAATGTTGGAACCACACACAAGTTGACCTGCTGTGACGAAAAAACGAGTTAGTACATTTCAAACATGAAAAATGTCATTTTAAAATCAACATGCAAATCCAAAATACCAAAAGTATAAAACACAAAAAAATTCTTACCATGGAAAGAAAACGTATCGTGCACCGCTCCCTCCTCCCGCCCTATGGTGCAACAGATGTCCCCTTCTCCAAAAATGTACTCAATGGGACCGTAATGTTGGAACCACACACAAGTTGACCTGCTGTGACGAAAAAACGAGTTAGTATATTTCAAACATGAAAAAGGTCATTTTAAAATCAACATGCAAATCCAAAATACCAAAAGTATAAAACACAAAGAAATTCTTCCCATGGAAAGAAAACGTATCGTGCACCGCTCCCTCCTCCCGCCCTGTGGTGCAACAGATGTCCCCTTCTCCAAAAATGTACTCCATGGGACAGTCATGTTGCAACCACACACAAGTTGACCTGCTGTGACGAAAAAACGAGTTAGTACATTTCAAACATGAAAAAGGTCATTTTAAAATCAACATGCAAATCCAAAATACCAAAAGTATAAAACACAAAAAAATTCTTACCATGGAAAGAAAACGTATCATGCACCGCTCCCTCCTCCCGCCCTGTGGTGCAACAGATGTCCCCTTCTCCAGAAATGTACTCAATGGGACAGTCATGTTGCAACCACACACAAGTTGACCTGCTGTGACGAAAAAACGAGTTAGTACATTTCAAACATGGAAAAAGGTCATTTCAAAATCAAGATGCAAATCCAAAATACCAAAAGTATAAAACACAAAAAAATTCTTACCAGGGAAAGAAAACGTATCGTGCACCGCTCCCTCCTCCCGCCCTGTGGTGCAACAGATGTCCCCTTCTCCAGAAATGTACTCAATGGGACAGTCATGTTGCAACCACACACAAGTTGACCTGCTGTGACGAAAAAACGAGTTAGTACATTTCAAACATGAAAAAGGTCATTTCAAAATCAACATGCAAATCCAAAATACCAAAAGTATAAAACACAAAAAAATTCTTACAATGGAAAGAAAACGTATCGTGCACCGCTCCCTCCTCCCGCCCTGTGGTGCAACAGATGTCCCCTTCTCCAAAAATGTACTCAATGGGACCGTAATGTTGCAACCACACACAAGTTGACCTGCTGTGACGAAAAAACGGGTTAGCACATTTCAAACATGAAAAAGGTCATTTTAAAATCAACATGCAAATCCAAAATACCAAAAGTATAAAACACAAAAAAATTCTTACCAGGGATTGAAAACGTATCGTGCACCGCTCCCTCCTCCCGCCCTATGGTGCAACAGATGTCCCCTTCTCCAAAAATGTACTCAATGGGACCGTAATGTTGGAACCACACACAAGTTGACCTGCTGTGACGAAAAAACGAGTTAGTATATTTCAAACATGAGAAAGGTCATTTTAAAATCAACATGCAAATCCAAAATACCAAAAGTATAAAACACAAAGAAATTCTTCCCATGGAAAGAAAACGTATCGTGCACCGCTCCCTCCTCCGGCCCTGTGGTGCAACAGATGTCCCCTTCTCCAAAAATGTACTCAATGGGACAGTCATGTTGCAACCACACACAAGTTGACCTGCTGTGACGAAAAAACGAGTTAGTACATTTCAAACATGAAAAAGGTCATTTTAAAATCAACATGCAAATCCAAAATACCAAAAGTATAAAACACAAAAAAATTGTTACCATGGAAAGAAAACGTATCGTGCACCGCTCCCTCCTCCCGCCCTGTGGTGCAACAGATGTCCCCTTCTCCAGAAATGTACTCAATGGGACAGTCATGTTGCAACCACACACAAGTTGACCTGCTGTGACGAAAAAACGAGTTAGTACATTTCAAACATGAAAAAGGTCATTTCAAAATCAACATGCAAATCCAAAATACCAAAAGTATAAAACACAAAAAAATTCTTACCATGGAAAGAAAACGTATCGTGCACCGCTCCCTCCTCCCGCCCTGTGGTGCAACAGATGTCGCCTTCTCCAAAAATGTACTCAATGGGACCGTAATGTTGCAACCACACACAAGTTGACCTGCTGTGACGAAAAAACGGGTTAGCACATTTCAAACATGAAAAAGGTCATTTTAAAATCAACATGCAAATCCAAAATACCAAAAGTATAAAACACAAAAAAATTCTTACCAGGGAACGAAAACGTATCGTGCACCGCTCCCTCCTCCCGCCCTATGGTGCAACAGATGTCCCCTTCTCCAAAAATGTACTCAATGGGGCCGTAATGTTGCAATCACATACAAGTTGACCTGCTGTGACGAAAGAACGAGTTAGTACATTTCAAACATGAAAAAGGTCATTTCAAAATCAACATGCAAATCCAAAATACCAAAAGTATAAAACACAAAAAAATTCTTACCATGGAAAGAAAACGTATCGTGCACCGCTCCCTCCTCCCGCCCTGTGGTGCAACAGATGTCCCCATCTCCAAAAATGTACTCAATGGGACCGTAATGTTGCAACCACACACAAGTTGACCTGCTGTGACGAAAAAACGAGTTAGTACATTTCAAACATGAAATAGGTCATTTCAAAATCAACATGCAAATCCAAAATACCAAAAGTATAAGACACAAAAAAATTCTTACCGTGGAAAGAAAACGTATCGTGCACCGCTCCCTCCTCCCGCCCTGTGGTGCAACAGATGTCCCCATCTCCAAAAATGTACTCAATGGGACCGTAATGTTGGAACCACACACAAGTTGACCTGCTGTGACGAAAAAACGAGTTAGTACATTTCAAACATGAAAAAGGTCATTTTAAAATCAACATGCAAATCCAAAATACCAAAAGTATAAAACACAAAAAAATTCTTACCATGGAAAGAAAACGTATCGTGCACCGCTCCCTCCTCCCGCCCTGTGGTGCAACACATGTCCCCTTCTCCAAAAATGTACTCAATGGGGCCGTAATGTTGCAATCACACACAAGTTGACCTGCTGTGACGAAAAAACGAGTTAGTACATTTCAAACATGAAAAAGGTCATTTTAAAATCAACATGCAAATCCAAAATACCAAAAGTATAAAACACAAAAACATTCTTACCATGGAAAGAAAACGTATCGTGCACTGCTGCCTCCTCCCGCCCTGTGGTGCACCAGATGTCCCCTTCTCCAGAAATGTACTCAATGGGACAGTCATGTTGCAGCCACACACAAGTTGACCTGCTGTGACGAAAAAACGAGTTAGTACATTTCAAACATGAAAAATGTCATTTTAAAATCAACATGCAAATCCAAAATACCAAAAGTATAAAACACAAAAAAATTCTTACCATGGAAAGAAAACGTATCGTGCACCGCTCCCTCCTCCCGCCCTATGGTGCAACAAATGTCCCCTTCTCCAAAAATGTACTCAATGGGACCGTAATGTTGCAACCACACACAAGTTGACCTGCTGTGACGAAAAAACGAGTTAGTATATTTCAAACATGAAAAAGGTCATTTTAAAATCAACATGCAAATCCAAAATACCAAAAGTATAAAACACAAAGAAATTCTTCCCATGGAAAGAAAACGTATCGTGCACCGCTCCCTCCTCCCGCCCTGTGGTGCAACAGATGTCCCCTTCTCCAAAAATGTACTCCATGGGACAGTCATGTTGCAACCACACACAAGTTGACCTGCTGTGACGAAAAAACGAGTTAGTACATTTCAAACATGAAAAAGGTCATTTTAAAATCAACATCCAAATCCAAAATACCAAAAGTATAAAACACAAAAAAATTCTTACCATGGAAAGAAAACGTATCGTGCACCGCTCCCTCCACCCGCCCTGTGGTGCAACAGATGTCGCCTTCTCCAGAAATGTACTCAATGGGACAGTCATGTTGCAACCACACACAAGTTGACCTGCTGTGACGAAAAAACGAGTTAGTACATTTCAAACATGAAAAAGGTCATTTCAAAATCAACATGCAAATCCAAAATACCAAAAGTATAAAACACATAAAAATTCTTACCATGGAAAGAAAACGTATCGTGCACCGCTCCCTCCTCCCGCCCTGTGGTTCAACAGATGTCCCCTTCTCCAAAAATGTACTCAATGGGACCGTAATGTTGCAACCACACACAAGTTGACCTGCTGTGACGAAAAAACGGGTTAGCACATTTCAAACATGAAAAAGGTCATTTATAAATCAACATGCAAATCCAAAATACCAAAAGTATAAAACACAAAAAAATTCATACCAGGGAAAGAAAACGTATCGTGCACCGCTCCCTCCTCCCGCCCTATGGTGCAACAGATGTCCCCTTCTCCAAAAATGTACTCAATGGGACCGTAATGTTGGAACCACACACAAGTTGACCTGCTGTGACGAAAAAACGAGTTAGTATATTTCAAACATGAAAAAGGTCATTTTAAAATCAACATGCAAATCCAAAATACCAAAAGTATAAAACACAAAGAAATTCTTACCATGGAAAGAAAACGTATCGTGCACCGCTCCCTCCTCCCGCCCTGTGGTGCAACAGATGTCCCCTTCTCCAAAAATGTACTCCATGGGACAGTCATGTTGCAACCACACACAAGTTGACCTGCTGTGACGAAAAAACGAGTTAGTACATTTCAAACATGAAAAAGGTCATTTTAAAATCAACATGCAAATCCAAAATACCAAAAGTATAAAACACAAAAAAATTCTTACCATGGAAAGAAAACGTATCGTGCACCGCTCCCTCCTCCCGCCCTGTGGTGCAACAGATGTCCCCTTCTCCAGAAATGTACTCAATGGGACAGTCATGTTGCAACCACACACAAGTTGACCTGCTGTGACGAAAAAACGAGTTAGTACATTTCAAACATGGAAAAAGGCCATTTCAAAATCAACATGCAAATCCAAAATACCAAAAGTATAAAACACAAAAAAATTCTTACCAGGGAAAGAAAACGTATCGTGCACCGCTCCCTCCTCCCGCCCTGTGGTGCAACAGATGTCCCCTTCTCCAGAAATGTACTCAATGGGACAGTCATGTTGCAACCACACACAAGTTGACCTGGTGTGACGAAAAAACGAGTTAGTACATTTCAAACATGAAATAGGTCATTTCAAAATCAACATGCAAATCCAAAATACCAAAAGTATAAGACACAAAAAAATTCTTACCGTGGAAAGAAAACGTATCGTGCACCGCTCCCTCCTCCCGCCCTGTGGTGCAACAGATGTCCCCATCTCCAAAAATGTACTCAATGGGACCGTAATGTTGGAACCACACACAAGTTGACCTGCTGTGACGAAAAAACGAGTTAGTACATTTCAAACATGAAAAAGGTCATTTTAAAATCAACATGCAAATCCAAAATACCAAAAGTATAAAACACAAAAAAATTCTTACCATGGAAAGAAAACGTATCGTGCACCGCTCCCTCCTCCCGCCCTATGGTGCAACAGATGTCCCCTTCTCCAAAAATGTACTCAATGGGACCGTAATGTTGGAACCACACACAAGTTAACCTGCTGTGACGAAAAAACGAGTTAGTATATTTCAAACATGAAAAAGGTCATTTTAAAATCAACATGCAAATCCAAAATACCAAAAGTATAAAACACAAAGAAATTCTTACCATGGAAAGAAAACGTATCGTGCACCGCTCCCTCCTCCCGCCCTGTGGTGCAACAGATGTCCCCTTCTCCAAAAATGTACTCCATGGGACAGTCATGTTGCAACCACACACAAGTTGACCTGCTGTGACGAAAAAACGAGTTAGTACATTTCAAACATGAAAAAGGTCATTTTAAAATCAACATGCAAATCCAAAATACCAAAAGTATAAAACACAAAAAAATTCTTACCATGGAAAGAAAACGTATCGTGCACCGCTCCCTCCTCCCGCCCTGTGGTGCAACAGATGTCCCCTTCTCCAGAAATGTACTCAATGGGACAGTCATGTTGCAACCACACACAAGTTGACCTGCTGTGACGAAAAAACGAGTTAGTACATTTCAAACATGGAAAAAGGCCATTTCAAAATCAACATGCAAATCCAAAATACCAAAAGTATAAAACACAAAAAAATTCTTACCAGGGAAAGAAAACGTATCGTGCACCGCTCCCTCCTCCCGCCCTGTGGTGCAACAGATGTCCCCTTCTCCAGAAATGTACTCAATGGGACAGTCATGTTGCAACCACACACAAGTTGACCTGCTGTGACGAAAAAACGAGTTAGTACATTTCAAACATGAAATAGGTCATTTCAAAATCAACATGCAAATCCAAAATACCAAAAGTATAAGACACAAAAAAATTCTTACCGTGGAAAGAAAACGTATCGTGCACCGCTCCCTCCTCCCGCCCTGTGGTGCAACAGATGTCCCCATCTCCAAAAATGTACTCAATGGGACCGTAATGTTGGAACCACACACAAGTTGACCTGCTGTGACGAAAAAACGAGTTAGTACATTTCAAACATGAAAAATGTCATTTTAAAATCAACATGCAAATCCAAAATACCAAAAGTATAAAACACAAAAAAATTCTTACCATGGAAAGAAAACGTATCGTGCACCGCTCCCTCCTCCCGCCCTATGGTGCAACAGATGTCCCCTTCTCCAAAAATGTACTCAATGGGACCGTAATGTTGGAACCACACACAAGTTGACCTGCTGTGACGAAAAAACGAGTTAGTATATTTCAAACATGAAAAAGGTCATTTTAAAATCAACATGCAAATCCAAAATACCAAAAGTATAAAACACAAAGAAATTCTTCCCATGGAAAGAAAACGTATCGTGCACCGCTCCCTCCTCCCGCCCTGTGGTGCAACAGATGTCCCCTTCTCCAAAAATGTACTCCATGGGACAGTCATGTTGCAACCACACACAAGTTGACCTGCTGTGACGAAAAAACGAGTTAGTACATTTCAAACATGAAAAAGGTCATTTTAAAATCAACATGCAAATCCAAAATACCAAAAGTATAAAACACAAAAAAATTCTTACCATGGAAAGAAAACGTATCGTGCACCGCTCCCTCCTCCCGCCCTGTGGCGCAACAGATGTCCCCTTCTCCAGAAATGTACTCAATGGGACAGTCATGTTGCAACCACACACAAGTTGACCTGCTGTGACGAAAAAACGAGTTAGTACATTTCAAACATGGAAAAAGGTCATTTCAAAATCAACATGCAAATCCAAAATACCAAAAGTATAAAACACAAAAAAATTCTTACCAGGGAAAGAAAACGTATCGTGCACCGCTCCCTCCTCCCGCCCTGTGGTGCACCAGATGTCCCCTTCTCCAGAAATGTACTCAATGGGACAGTCATGTTGCAACCACACACAAGTTGACCTGCTGTGACGAAAAAACGAGTTAGTACATTTCAAACATGAAAAAGGTCATTTCAAAATCAACATGCAAATCCAAAATACCAAAAGTATAAATCACAAAAAAAATCTTACCATGGAAGGAAAACGTATCGTGCACCGCTCCCTCCTCCCGCCCTGTGGTGCAACAGATGTCCCCTTCTCCAAAAATGTACTCAATGGGACCGTAATGTTGCAACCACACACAAGTTGACCTGCTGTGACGAAAAAACGGGTTAGCACATTTCTAACATGAAAAAGGTCATTTTAAAATCAACATGCAAATCCAAAATACCAAAAGTATAAAACACAAAAAAATTCTTACCAGGGAAAGAAAACGTATCGTGCACCGCTCCCTCCTCCCGCCCTGTGGTGCAACACATGTCCCCTTCTCCAAAAATGTACTCAATAGGACCGTAATGTTGGAACCACACACAAGTTGACCTGCCGTGACGAAAAAACGAATTAGTACATTTCAAACATGAAAAAGGTCATTTTAAAATCAACATGCAAATCCAAAATACCTAAAGTATAAAACACAAAGAAATTCTTACCATGGAAAGAAAACGTATCGTGCACCGCTCCCTCCTCCCGCCCTGTGGTGCAACAGATGTCCCCTTCTCCAGAAATGTACTCAATGGGACAGTCATGTTGCAACCACACACAAGTTGACCTGCTGTGACGAAAAAACGAGTTAGTACATTTCAAACATGAAAAAGGTCATTTCAAAATCAACATGCAAATCCAAAATACCAAAAGTATAAAACACAAAAAAATTCTTACAATGGAAAGAAAACGTATCGTGCACCGCTCCCTCCTCCCGCCCTGTGGTGCAACAGATGTCCCCTTCTCCAAAAATGTACTCAATGGGACCGTAATGTTGCAACCACACACAAGTTGACCTGCTGTGACGAAAAAACGGGTTAGCACATTTCAAACATGAAAAAGGTCATTTTAAAATCAACATGCAAATCCAAAATACCAAAAGTATAAGACACAAAAAAATTCTTACCAGGGATTGAAAACGTATCGTGCACCGCTCCCTCCTCCCGCCCTATGGTGCAACAGATGTCCCCTTCTCCAAAAATGTACTCAATGGGACCGTAATGTTGGAACCACACACAAGTTGACCTGCTGTGACGAAAAAACGAGTTAGTATATTTCAAACATGAGAAAGGTCATTTTAAAATCAACATGCAAATCCAAAATAACAAAAGTATAAAACACAAAGAAATTCTTCCCATGGAAAGAAAACGTATCGTGCACCGCTCCCTCCTCCGGCCCTGTGGTGCAACAGATGTCCCCTTCTCCAAAAATGTACTCAATGGGACAGTCATGTTGCAACCACACACAAGTTGACCTGCTGTGACGAAAAAACGAGTTAGTACATTTCAAACATGAAAAAGGTCATTTTAAAATCAACATGCAAATCCAAAATACCAAAAGTATAAAACACAAAAAAATTCTTACCATGGAAAGAAAACGTATCGTGCACCGCTCCCTCCTCCCGCCCTGTGGTGCAACAGATGTCCCCTTCTCCAGAAATGTACTCAATGGGACAGTCATGTTGCAACCACACACAAGTTGACCTGCTGTGACGAAAAAACGAGTTAGTACATTTCAAACATGAAAAAGGTCATTTCAAAATCAACATGCAAATCCAAAATACCAAAAGTATAAAACACAAAAAAGTACTTACCATGGAAAGAAAACGTATCGTGCACCGCTCCCTCCTCCCGCCCTGTGGTGCAACAGATGTCGCCTTCTCCAAAAATGTACTCAATGGGACCGTAATGTTGCAACCACACACAAGTTGACCTGCTGTGACGAAAAAACGGGTTAGCACATTTCAAACATGAAAAAGGTCATTTTAAAATCAACATGCAAATCCAAAATACCAAAAGTATAAAACACAAAAAAATTCTTACCAGGGAACGAAAACGTATCGTGCACCGCTCCCTCCTCCCGCCCTATGGTGCAACAGATGTCCCCTTCTCCAAAAATGTACTCAATGGGGCCGTAATGTTGCAATCACATACAAGTTGACCTGCTGTGACGAAAGAACGAGTTAGTACATTTCAAACATGAAAAAGGTCATTTCAAAATCAAGATGCAAATCCAAAATACCAAAAGTATAAAACACAAAAAAATTCTTACCATGGAAAGAAAACGTATCGTGCACCGCTCCCTCCTCCCGCCCTGTGGTGCAACAGATGTCCCCATCTCCAAAAATGTACTCAATGGGACCGTAATGTTGCAACCACACACAAGTTGACCTGCTGTGACGAAAAAACGAGTTAGTACATTTCAAACATGAAATAGGTCATTTCAAAATCAACATGCAAATCCAAAATACCAAAAGTATAAGACACAAAAAAATTCTTACCGTGGAAAGAAAACGTATCGTGCACCGCTCCCTCCTCCCGCCCTGTGGTGCAACAGATGTCCCCATCTCCAAAAATGTACTCAATGGGACCGTAATGTTGGAACCACACACAAGTTGACCTGCTGTGACGAAAAAACGAGTTAGTACATTTCAAACATGAAAAAGGTCATTTTAAAATCAACATGCAAATCCAAAATACCAAAAGTATAAAACACAAAAAAATTCTTACCATGGAAAGAAAACGTATCGTGCACCGCTCCCTCCTCCCGCCCTGTGGTGCAACACATGTCCCCTTCTCCAAAAATGTACTCAATGGGGCCGTAATGTTGCATTCACACACAAGTTGACCTGCTGTGACGAAAAAACGAGTTAGTACATTTCAAACATGAAAAAGGTCATTTTAAAATCAACATGCAAATCCAAAATACCAAAAGTATAAAACACAAAAAAATTCTTACCATGGAAAGAAAACGTATCGTGCACTGCTCCCTCCTCCCGCCCTGTGGTGCACCAGATGTCCCCTTCTCCAGAAATGTACTCAATGGGACAGTCATGTTGCAGCCACACACAAGTTGACCTGCTGTGACGAAAAAACGAGTTAGTACATTTCAAACATGAAAAATGTCATTTTAAAATCAACATGCAAATCCAAAATACCAAAAGTATAAAACACAAAAAAATTCTTACCATGGAAAGAAAACGTATCGTGCACCGCTCCCTCCTCCCGCCCTATGGTGCAACAGATGTCCCCTTCTCCAAAAATGTACTCAATGGGACCGTAATGTTGCAACCACACACAAGTTGACCTGCTGTGACGAAAAAACGAGTTAGTATATTTCAAACATGAAAAAGGTCATTTTAAAATCAACATGCAAATCCAAAATACCAAAAGTATAAAACACAAAGAAATTCTTCCCATGGAAAGAAAACGTATCGTGCACCGCTCCCTCCTCCCGCCCTGTGGTGCAACAGATGTCCCCTTCTCCAAAAATGTACTCCATGGGACAGTCATGTTGCAACCACACACAAGTTGACCTGCTGTGACGAAAAAACGAGTTAGTACATTTCAAACATGAAAAAGGTCATTTTAAAATCAACATCCAAATCCAAAATACCAAAAGTATAAAACACAAAAAAATTCTTACCATGGAAAGAAAACGTATCGTGCACCGCTCCCTCCACCCGCCCTGTGGTGCAACAGATGTCGCCTTCTCCAGAAATGTACTCAATGGGACAGTCATGTTGCAACCACACACAAGTTGACCTGCTGTGACGAAAAAACGAGTTAGTACATTTCAAACATGAAAAAGGTCATTTCAAAATCAACATGCAAATCCAAAATACCAAAAGTATAAAACACAAAAAAATTCTTACCATGGAAAGAAAACGTATCGTGCACCGCTCCCTCCTCCCGCCCTGTGGTTCAACAGATGTCCCCTTCTCCAAAAATGTACTCAATGGGACCGTAATGTTGCAACCACACACAAGTTGACCTGCTGTGACGAAAAAACGGGTTAGCACATTTCAAACATGAAAAAGGTCATTTATAAATCAACATGCAAATCCAAAATACCAAAAGTATAAAACACAAAAAAATTCTTACCAGGGAAAGAAAACGTATCGTGCACCGCTCCCTCCTCCCGCCCTATGGTGCAACAGATGTCCCCTTCTCCAAAAATGTACTCAATGGGACCGTAATGTTGGAACCACACACAAGTTGACCTGCTGTGACGAAAAAACGAGTTAGTATATTTCAAACATGAAAAAGGTCATTTTAAAATCAACATGCAAATCCAAAATACCAAAAGTATAAAACACAAAGAAATTCTTACCATGGAAAGAAAACGTATCGTGCACCGCTCCCTCCTCCCGCCCTGTGGTGCAACAGATGTCCCCTTCTCCAAAAATGTACTCCATGGGACAGTCATGTTGCAACCACACACAAGTTGACCTGCTGTGACGAAAAAACGAGTTAGTACATTTCAAACATGAAAAAGGTCATTTTAAAATCAACATGCAAATCCAAAATACCAAAAGTATAAAACACAAAAAAATTCTTACCATGGAAAGAAAACGTATCGTGCACCGCTCCCTCCTCCCGCCCTGTGGTGCAACAGATGTCCCCTTCTCCAGAAATGTACTCAATGGGACAGTCATGTTGCAACCACACACAAGTTGACCTGCTGTGACGAAAAAACGAGTTAGTACATTTCAAACATGGAAAAAGGCCATTTCAAAATCAACATGCAAATCCAAAATACCAGAAGTATAAAACACAAAAAAATTCTTACCAGGGAAAGAAAACGTATCGTGCACCGCTCCCTCCTCCCGCCCTGTGGTGCAACAGATGTCCCCTTCTCCAGAAATGTACTCAATGGGACAGTCATGTTGCAACCACACACAAGTTGACCTGCTGTGACGAAAAAACGAGTTAGTACATTTCAAACATGAAATAGGTCATTTCAAAATCAACATGCAAATCCAAAATACCAAAAGTATAAGACACAAAAAAATTCTTACCGTGGAAAGAAAACGTATCGTGCACCGCTCCCTCCTCCCGCCCTGTGGTGCAACAGATGTCCCCATCTCCAAAAATGTACTCAATGGGACCGTAATGTTGGAACCACACACAAGTTGACCTGCTGTGACGAAAAAACGAGTTAGTACATTTCAAACATGAAAAAGGTCATTTTAAAATCAACATGCAAATCCAAAATACCAAAAGTATAAAACACAAAAAAATTCTTACCATGGAAAGAAAACGTATCGTGCACCGCTCCCTCCTCCCGCCCTGTGGTGCAACACATGTCCCCTTCTCCAAAAATGTACTCAATGGGGCCGTAATGTTGCAATCACACACAAGTTGACCTGCTGTGACGAAAAAACGAGTTAGTACATTTCAAACATGAAAAAGGTCATTTCAAAATCAACATGCAAATCCAAAATACCAAAAGTATAAAACACAAAAAAATTCTTACCATGGAAAGAAAACGTATCGTGCACTGCTCCCTCCTCCCGCCCTGTGGTGCACCAGATGTCCCCTTCTCCAGAAATGTACTCAATGGGACAGTCATGTTGCAACCACACACAAGTTGACCTGCTGTGACGAAAAAACGAGTTAGTACATTTCAAACATGAAAAATGTCATTTTAAAATCAACATGCAAATCCAAAATACCAAAAGTATAAAACACAAAAAAATTCTTACCATGGAAAGAAAACGTATCGTGCACCGCTCCCTCCTCCCGCCCTATGGTGCAACAGATGTCCCCTTCTCCAAAAATGTACTCAATGGGACCGTAATGTTGCAACCACACACAAGTTGACCTGCTGTGACGAAAAAACGAGTTAGTATATTTCAAACATGAAAAAGGTCATTTTAAAATCAACATGCAAATCCAAAATACCAAAAGTATAAAACACAAAGAAATTCTTCCCATGGAAAGAAAACGTATCGTGCACCGCTCCCTCCTCCCGCCCTATGGTGCAACAGATGTCCCCTTCTCCAAAAATGTACTCCATGGGACAGTCATGTTGCAACCACACACAAGTTGACCTGCTGTGACGAAAAAACGAGTTAGTACATTTCAAACATGAAAAAGGTCATTTTAAAATCAACATGCAAATCCAAAATACCAAAAGTATAAAACACAAAAAAATTCTTCCCATGGAAAGAAAACGTATCGTGCACCGCTCCCTCCTCCCGCCCTGTGGTGCAACAGATGTCGCCTTCTCCAGAAATGTACTCAATGGGACAGTCATGTTGCAACCACACACAAGTTGACCTGCTGTGACGAAAAAACGAGTTAGTACATTTCAAACATGAAAAAGGTCATTTCAAAATCAACATGCAAATCCAAAATACCAAAAGTATAAAACACAAAAAAATTCTTACCATGGAAAGAAAACGTATCGTGCACCGCTCCCTCCTCCCGCCCTGTGGTTCAACAGATGTCCCCTTCTCCAAAAATGTACTCAATGGGACCGTAATGTTGCAACCACACACAAGTTGACCTGCTGTGACGAAAAAACGGGTTAGCACATTTCAAACATGAAAAAGGTCATTTATAAATCAACATGCAAATCCAAAATACCAAAAGTATAAAACACAAAAAAATTCTTACCAGGGAAAGAAAACGTATCGTGCACCGCTCCCTCCTCCCGCCCTATGGTGCAACAGATGTCCCCTTCTCCAAAAATGTACTCCATGGGACAGTCATGTTGCAACCACACACAAGTTGACCTGCTGTGACGAAAAAACGAGTTAGTACATTTCAAACATGAAAAAGGTCATTTTAAAATCAACATGCAAATCCAAAATACCAAAAGTATAAAACACAAAAAAATTCTTACCATGGAAAGAAAACGTATCGTGCACCGCTCCCTCCTCCCGCCCTGTGGTGCAACAGATGTCCCCTTCTCCAGAAATGTACTCAATGGGACAGTCATGTTGCAACCACACACAAGTTGACCTGCTGTGACGAAAAAACGAGTTAGTACATTTCAAACATGGAAAAAGGTCATTTCAAAATCAACATGCAAATCCAAAATACCAAAAGTATAAAACACAAAAAAATTCTTACCAGGGAAAGAAAACGTATCGTGCACCGCTCCCTCCTCCCGCCCTGTGGTGCAACAGATGTCCCCTTCTCCAGAAATGTACTCAATGGGACAGTCATGTTGCAACCACACACAAGTTGAACTGCTGTGACGAAAAAACGAGTTAGTACATTTCAAACATGAAAAAGGTCATTTCAAAATCAACATGCAAATCCAAAATACCAAAAGTATAAAACACAAAAAAATTCTTACCATGGAAGGAAAACGTGTCGTGCACCGCTCCCTCCTCCCGCCCTGTGGTGCAACAGATGTCCCCTTCTCCAAAAATGTACTCAATGGGACCGTAATGTTGCAACCACACACAAGTTGACCTGCTGTGACGAAAAAACGGGTTAGCACATTTCTAACATGAAAAAGGTCATTTTAAAATCAACATGCAAATCCAAAATACCAAAAGTATAAAACACAAAAAAATTCTTACCAGGGAAAGAAAACGTATCGTGCACCGCTCCCTCCTCCCGCCCTGTGGTGCAACACATGTCCCCTTCTCCAAAAATGTACTCAATAGGACCGTAATGTTGGAACCACACACAAGTTGACCTGCTGTGACGAAAAAACGGGTTAGCACATTTCAAACATGAAAAAGGTCATTTTAAAATCAACATGCAAATCCAAAATACCAAAAGTATAAAACACAAAAAAATTCTTACCATGGAAAGAAAACGTATCGTGCACCGCTCCCTCCTCCGGCCCTGTGGTGCAACAGATGTCCCCTTCTCCAGAAATGTACTCAATGGGACAGTCATGTTGCAACCACACACAAGTTGACCTGCTGTGACGAAAAAACGAGTTAGTACATTTCAAACATGAAAAAGGTCATTTCAAAATCAACATGCAAATCCAAAATACCAAAAGTATAAAACACAAAAAAATTCTTACCAGGGAAAGAAAACGTATCGTGCACCGCTCCCTCCTCCCGCCCTGTGGTGCAACAGATGTCCCCATCTCCAAAAATGTACTCAATGGGACCGTAATGTTGCAACCACACACAAGTTGACCTGCTGTGACGAAAAAACGAGTTAGTACATTTCAAACATGAAATAGGTCATTTCAAAATCAACATGCAAATCCAAAATACCAAAAGTATAAGACACAAAAAAATTCTTACCGTGGAAAGAAAACGTATCGTGCACCGCTCCCTCCTCCCGCCCTGTGGTGCAACAGATGTCCCCATCTCCAAAAATGTACTCAATGGGACCGTAATGTTGGAACCACACACAAGTTGACCTGCTGTGACGAAAAAACGAGTTAGTACATTTCAAACATGAAAAAGGTCATTTTAAAATCAACATGCAAATCCAAAATACCAAAAGTATAAAACACAAAAAAATTCTTACCATGGAAAGAAAACGTATCGTGCACCGCTCCCTCCTCCCGCCCTGTGGTGCAACACATGTCCCCTTCTCCAAAAATGTACTCAATGGGGCCGTAATGTTGCAATCACACACAAGTTGACCTGCTGTGACGAAAAAACGAGTTAGTACATTTCAAACATGAAAAAGGTCATTTTAAAATCAACATGCAAATCCAAAATACCAAAAGTATAAAACACAAAAAAATTCTTACCATGGAAAGAAAACGTATCGTGCACCGCTCCCTCCTCCCGCCCTGTGGTGCACCAGATGTCCCCTTCTCCAAAAATGTACTCAATGGGACAGTCATGTTGCAACCACACACAAGTTGACCTGCTGTGACGAAAAAACGAGTTAGTACATTTCAAACATGAAAAAGGTCATTTCAAAATCAACATGCAAATCCAAAATACCAAAAGTATAAAACACAAAAAAATTCTTACCATGGAAAGAAAACGTATCGTGCACCGCTCCCTCCTCCCGCCCTGTGGTTCAACAGATGTCCCCTTCTCCAAAAATGTACTCAATGGGACCGTAATGTTGCAACCACACACAAGTTGACCTGCTGTGACGAAAAAACGGGTTAGCACATTTCAAACATGAAAAAGGTCATTTATAAATCAACATGCAAATCCAAAATACCAAAAGTATAAAACACATAAAAATTCTTACCAGGGAAAGAAAACGTATCGTGCACCGCTCCCTCCTCCCGCCCTATGGTGCAACAGATGTCCCCTTCTCCAAAAATGTACTCAATGGGACCGTAATGTTGGAACCACACACAAGTTGACCTGCTGTGACGAAAAAACGAGTTAGTATATTTCAAACATGAAAAAGGTCATTTTAAAATCAACATGCAAATCCAAAATACCAAAAGTATAAAACACAAAGAAATTCTTACCATGGAAAGAAAACGTATCGTGCACCGCTCCCTCCTCCTGCCCTGTGGTGCAACAGATGTCCCCTTCTCCAAAAATGTACTCCATGGGACAGTCATGTTGCAACCACACACAAGTTGACCTGCTGTGACGAAAAAACGAGTTAGTACATTTCAAACATGAAAAAGGTCATTTTAAAATCAACATGCAAATCCAAAATACCAAAAGTATAAAACACAAAAAAATTCTTACCATGGAAAGAAAACGTATCGTGCACCGCTCCCTCCTCCCGCCCTGTGGTGCAACAGATGTCCCCTTCTCCAGAAATGTACTCAATGGGACAGTCATGTTGCAACCACACACAAGTTGACCTGCTGTGACGAAAAAACGAGTTAGTACATTTCAAACATGGAAAAAGGTCATTTCAAAATCAACATGCAAATCCAAAATACCAAAAGTATAAAACACAAAAAAATTCTTACCATGGAAAGAAAACGTATCGTGCACCGCTCCCTCCTCCCGCCCTGTGGTGCAACACATGTCCCCTTCTCCAAAAATGTACTCAATAGGACCGTAATGTTGGAACCACACACAAGTTGACCTGTTGTGACGAAAAAACGAGTTAGTACATTTCAAACATGAAAAAGGTCATTTTAAAATCAACATGCAAATCCAAAATACCAAAAGTATAAAACACAAAAAAATTCTTACCAGGGAAAGAAAACGTATCGTGCACCGCTCCCTCCTCCCGCCCTGTGGTGCAACAGATGTCCCCTTCTCCAGAAATGTACTCAATGGGACAGTCATGTTGCAACCACACACAAGTTGACCTGCTGTGACGAAAAAACGGGTTAGCACATTTCTAACATGAAAAAGGTCATTTTAAAATCAACATGCAAAACCAAAATACCAAAAGTATAAAACACAAAAAAATTCTTACCAGGGAAAGAAAACGTATCGTGCACCGCTCCCTCCTCCCGCCCTGTGGTGCAACACATGTCCCCTTCTCCAAAAATGTACTCAATAGGACCGTAATGTTGGAACCACACACAAGTTGACCTGCTGTGACGAAAAAACGAATTAGTACATTTCAAACATGAAAAAGGTCATTTTAAAATCAACATGCAAATCCAAAATACCAAAAGTATAAAACACAAAAAAATTCTTACCATGGAAAGAAAACGTATCGTGCACCGCTCCCTCCTCCCGCCCTGTGGTGCAACAGATGTCCCCTTCTCCAAAAATGTACTCAATGGGACAGTCATGTTGCAACCACACACAAGTTGACCTGCTGTGACGAAAAAACGAGTTAGTACATTTCAAACATGAAAAAGGTCATTTCAAAATCAACATGCAAATCCAAAATACCAAAAGTATAAAACACAAAAAAATTCTTACAATGGAAAGAAAACGTATCGTGCACCGCTCCCTCCTCCCGCCCTGTGGTGCAACAGATGTCCCCTTCTCCAAAAATGTACTCAATGGGACCGTAATGTTGCAACCACACACAAGTAGACCTGCTGTGACGAAAAAACGGGTTTGCACATTTCAAACATGAAAAAGGTTATTTTAAAATCAACATGCAAATCCAAAATACCAAAAGTATAAAACACAAAAAAATTCTTACCAGGGAAAGAAAACGTATCGTGCACCGCTCCCTCCTCCCGCCCTATGGTGCAACAGATGTCCCCTTCTCCTAAAATGTACTCAATGGGACCGTAATGTTGGAACCACACACAAGTTGACCTGCTGTGACGAAAAAACGAGTTAGTATATTTCAAACATGAGAAAGGTCATTTTAAAATCAACATCCAAATCCAAAATACCAAAAGTATAAAACACAAAGAAATTCTTCCCATGGAAAGAAAACGTATCGTGCACCGCTCCCTCCTCCCGCCCTGTGGTGCAACAGATGTCCCCTTCTCCAAAAATGTACTCCATGGGACAGTCATGTTGCAACCACACACAAGTTGACCTGCTGTGACGAAAAAACGAGTTAGTACATTTCAAACATGAAAAAGGTCATTTTAAAATCAACATGCAAATCCAAAATACCAAAAGTATAAAACACAAAAAAATTCTTACCATGGAAAGAAAACGTATCGTGCACCGCTCCCTCCTCCCGCCCTGTGGTGCAACAGATGTCCCCTTCTCCAGAAATGTACTCAATGGGACAGTCATGTTGCAACCACACACAAGTTGACCTGCTGTGACGAAAAAACGAGTTAGTACATTTCAAACATGAAAAAGGTCATTTCAAAATCAACATGCAAATCCAAAATACCAAAAGTATAAAACACAAAAAAATTCTTACCATGGAAAGAAAACGTATCGTGCACCGCTCCCTCCTCCCGCCCTGTGGTGCAACACATGTCCCCTTCTCCAAAAATGTACTCAATAGGACCGTAATGTTGGAACCACACACAAGTTGACCTGTTGTGACGAAAAAACGAGTTAGTACGTTTCAAACATGAAAAAGGTCATTTTAAAATCAACATGCAAATCCAAAATACCAAAAGTATAAAACACAAAAAAATTCTTACCAGGGAAAGAAAACGTATCGTGCACCGCTCCCTCCTCCCGCCCTGTGGTGCAACAGATGTCGCCTTCTCCAGAAATGTACTCAATGGGACAGTCATGTTGCAACCACACACAAGTTGACCTGCTGTGACGAAAAAACGAGTTAGTACATTTCAAACATGAAAAAGGTCATTTCAAAATCAACATGCAAATCCAAAATACCAAAAGTATAAAACACAAAAAAATTCTTACCATGGAAAGAAAACGTATCGTGCACCGCTCCCTCCTCCCGCCCTGTGGTTCAACAGATGTCCCCTTCTCCAAAAATGTACTCAATGGGACCGTAATGTTGCAACCACACACAAGTTGACCTGCTGTGACGAAAAAACGGGTTAGCACATTTCAAACATGAAAAAGGTCATTTATAAATCAACATGCAAATCCAAAATACCAAAAGTATAAAACACAAAAAAATTCTTACCAGGGAAAGAAAACGTATCGTGCACCGCTCCCTCCTCCCGCCCTATGGTGCAACAGATGTCCCCTTCTCCAGAAATGTACTCAATGGGACCGTAATGTTGGAACCACACACAAGTTGACCTGCTGTGACGAAAAAACGAGTTAGTATATTTCAAACATGAAAAAGGTCATTTTAAAATCAACATGCAAATCCAAAATACCAAAAGTATAAAACACAAAGAAATTCTTCCCATGGAAAGAAAACGTATCGTGCACCGCTCCCTCCTCCCGCCCTGTGGTGCAACAGATGTCCCCTTCTCCAAAAATGTACTCCATGGGACAGTCATGTTGCAACCACACACAAGTTGACCTGCTGTGACGAAAAAACGAGTTAGTACATTTCAAACATGAAAAAGGTCATTTTAAAATCAACATGCAAATCCAAAATACCAAAAGTATAAAACACAAAAAAATTCTTACCATGGAAAGAAAACGTATCGTGCACCGCTCCCTCCTCCCGCCCTGTGGTGCAACAGATGTCCCCTTCTCCAGAAATGTACTCAATGGGACAGTCATGTTGCAACCACACACAAGTTGACCTGCTGTGACGAAAAAACGAGTTAGTACATTTCAAACATGGAAAAAGGTCATTTCAAAATCAACATGCAAATCCAAAATACCAAAAGTATAAAACACAAAAAAATTCTTACCATGGAAAGAAAACGTATCGTGCACCGCTACCTCCTCCCGCCCTGTGGTGCAACACATGTCCCCTTCTCCAAAAATGTACTCAATAGGACCGTAATGTTGGAACCACACACAAGTTGACCTGTTGTGACGAAAAAACGAGTTAGTACATTTCAAACATGAAAAAGGTCATTTTAAAATCAACATGCAAATCCAAAATACCAAAAGTATAAAACACAAAAAAATTCTTACCAGGGAAAGAAAACGTATCGTGCACCGCTCCCTCCTCCCGCCCTGTGGTGCAACAGATGTCCCCTTCTCCAGAAATGTACTCAATGGGACAGTCATGTTGCAACCACACACAAGTTGACCTGCTGTGACGAAAAAACGAGTTAGTACATTTCAAACATGAAAAAGGTCATTTTAAAATCAACATGCAAATCCAAAATACCAAAAGTATAAAACACAAAAAAATTCTTACCATGGAAGGAAAACGTATCGTGCACCGCTCCCTCCTCCCGCCCTGTGGTGCAACAGATGTCCCCTTCTCCAAAAATGTACTCAATGGGACCGTAATGTTGCAACCACACACAAGTTGACCTGCTGTGACGAAAAAACGGGTTAGCACATTTCTAACATGAAAAAGGTCATTTTAAAATCAACATGCAAAACCAAAATACCAAAAGTATAAAACACAAAAAAATTCTTACCAGGGAAAGAAAACGTATCGTGCACCGCTCCCTCCTCCCGCCCTGTGGTGCAACACATGTCCCCTTCTCCAAAAATGTACTCAATAGGACCGTAATGTTGGAACCACACACAAGTTGACCTGCTGTGACGAAAAAACGAATTAGTACATTTCAAACATGAAAAAGGTCATTTTAAAATCAACATGCAAATCCAAAATACCAAAAGTATAAAACACAAAAAAATTCTTACCATGGAAAGAAAACGTATCGTGCACCGCTCCCTCCTCCGGCCCTGTGGTGCAACAGATGTCCCCTTCTCCAGAAATGTACTCAATGGGACAGTCATGTTGCAACCACACACAAGTTGACCTGCTGTGACGAAAAAACGAGTTAGTACATTTCAAACATGAAAAAGGTCATTTCAAAATCAACATGCAAATCCAAAATACCAAAAGTATAAAACACAAAAAAATTCTTACAATGGAAAGAAAACGTATCGTGCACCGCTCCCTCCTCCCGCCCTGTGGTGCAACAGATGTCCCCTTCTCCAAAAATGTACTCAATGGGACCGTAATGTTGCAACCACACACAAGTAGACCTGCTGTGACGAAAAAACGGGTTTGCACATTTCAAACATGAAAAAGGTTATTTTAAAATCAACATGCAAATCCAAAATACCAAAAGTATAAAACACAAAAAAATTCTTACCAGGGAAAGAAAACGTATCGTGCACCGCTCCCTCCTCCCGCCCTATGGTGCAACAGATGTCCCCTTCTCCTAAAATGTACTCAATGGGACCGTAATGTTGGAACCACACACAAGTTGACCTGCTGTGACGAAAAAACTAGTTAGTATATTTCAAACATGAGAAAGGTCATTTTAAAATCAACATCCAAATCCAAAATACCAAAAGTATAAAACACAAAGAAATTCTTCCCATGGAAAGAAAACGTATCGTGCACCGCTCCCTCCTCCCGCCCTGTGGTGCAACAGATGTCCCCTTCTCCAAAAATGTACTCCATGGGACAGTCATGTTGCAACCACACACAAGTTGACCTGCTGTGACGAAAAAACGAGTTAGTACATTTCAAACATGAAAAAGGTCATTTTAAAATCAACATGCAAATCCAAAATACCAAAAGTATAAAACACAAAAAAATTCTTACCATGGAAAGAAAACGTATCGTGCACCGCTCCCTCCTCCCGCCCTGTGGTGCAACAGATGTCCCCTTCTCCAGAAATGTACTCAATGGGACAGTCATGTTGCAACCACACACAAGTTGACCTGCTGTGACGAAAAAACGAGTTAGTACATTTCAAACATGAAAAAGGTCATTTCAAAATCAACATGCAAATCCAAAATACCAAAAGTATAAAACACAAAAAAATTCTTACCATGGAAAGAAAACGTATCGTGCACCGCTCCCTCCTCCCGCCCTGTGGTGCAACACATGTCCCCTTCTCCAAAAATGTACTCAATAGGACCGTAATGTTGGAACCACACACAAGTTGACCTGTTGTGACGAAAAAACGAGTTAGTACGTTTCAAACATGAAAAAGGTCATTTTAAAATCAACATGCAAATCCAAAATACCAAAAGTATAAAACACAAAAAAATTCTTACCAGGGAAAGAAAACGTATCGTGCACCGCTCCCTCCTCCCGCCCTATGGTGCAACAGATGTCCCCTTCTCCAAAAATGTACTCAATGGGACCGTAATGTTGGAACCAAACACAAGTTGACCTGCTGTGACGAAAAAACGAGTTAGTATACTTCAAACATGAAAAAGGTCATTTTAAAATCAACATGCAAATCCAAAATACCAAAAGTATAAAACACAAAGAAATTCTTCCCATGGAAAGAAAACGTATCGTGCACCGCTCCCACCTCCCGCCCTGTGGTGCAACAGATGTCCCCTTCTCCAAAAATGTACTCCATGGGACAGTCATGTTGCAACCACACACAAGTTGACCTGCTGTGACGAAAAAACGAGTTAGTACATTTCAAACATGAAAAAGGTCATTTTAAAATCAACATGCAAATCCAAAATACCAAAAGTATAAAACACAAAAAAATTCTTACCATGGAAAGAAAACGTATCGTGCACCGCTCCCTCCTCCCGCCCTGTGGTGCAACAGATGTCCCCTTCTCCAGAAATGTACTCAATGGGACAGTCATGTTGCAACCACACACAAGTTGACCTGCTGTGACGAAAAAACGAGTTAGTACATTTCAAACATGAAAAAGGTCATTTCAAAATCAACATGCAAATCCAAAATACCAAAAGTATAAAACACAAAAAAATTCTTACCATGGAAAGAAAACGTATCGTGCACCGCTCCCTCCTCCCGCCCTGTGGTGCAACAGATGTCCCCTTCTCCAGAAATGTACTCAATGGGACAGTCATGTTGCAACCACACACAAGTTGACCTGCTGTGACGATAAAACGAGTTAGTACATTTCAAACATGAAAAAGGTCATTTCAAAATCAACATGCAAATCCAAAATACCAAAAGTATAAAACACAAAAAAATTCTTCCCATGGAAAGAAAACGTATCGTGCACCGCTCCCTCCTCCCGCCCTGTGGTGCAACAGATGTCCCCTTCTCCAAAAATGTACTCAATAGGACCGTAATGTTGGAACCACACACAAGTTGACCTGTTGTGACGAAAAAACGAGTTAGTATACTTCAAACATGAAAAAGGTCATTTTAAAATCAACATGCAAATCCAAAATACCAAAAGTATAAAACAGAAAAAAATTCTTACCAGGGAAAGAAAACGTATAGTGCACCGCTCCCTCCTCCCGCCCTGTGGTGCAACACATGTCCCCTTCTCCAAAAATGTACTCAATGGGGCCGTAATGTTGCAATCACACACAAGTTGACCTGCTGTGACGAAAAAACGAGTTAGTACATTTCAAACATGAAAAAGGTCATTTTAAAATCAACATGCAAATCCAAAATACCAAAAGTATAAAACACAAAAAAATTCTTACCATGGAAAGAAAACGTATCGTGCACCGCTCCCACCTCCCGCCCTGTGGTGCAACAGATGTCCCCTTCTCCAAAAATGTACTCAATGGGACCGTAATGTTGTAACCACACACAAGTTGACCTGCTGTGACGAAAAAACGGGTTAGCACATTTCAAACATGAAAAAGGTCATTTTAAAATCAACATGCAAATCCAAAATACCAAAAGTATAAAACACAAAAAAATTCTTACCAGGGAAAGAAAACGTATCGTGCACCGCTCCCTCCTCCCGCCCTGTGGTGCAACAGATGTCCCCTTCTCCAAAAATGTACTCAATGGGACCGTAATGTTGGAACCACACACAAGTTGACCTGCTGTGACGAAAAAACGAGTTAGTACATTTCAAACATGAAAAAGGTCATTTTAAAATCAACATGCAAATCCAAAATACCAAATGTATAAAACACAAAAAAATTCTTCCCATGGAAAGAAAACGTATCGTGCACCGCTCCCTCCTCCCGCCCTGTGGTGCAACAGATGTCCCCTTCTCCAAAAATGTACTCAATGGGACGGTAATGTTGCAACCACACACAAGTTGACCTGCTGTGACGAAAAAACGAGTTAGTACATTTCAAACATGAAAAAGGTCATTTTAAAATCAACATGCAAATCCAAAATACCAAAAGTATAAAACACAAAAAAATTCTTACCATGGAAAGAAAACGTATCGTGCACCGCTCCCTCCTCCCGCCCTGTGGTGCAACAGATGTCCCCTTCTCCAAAAATGTACTCAATGGGACGGTAATGTTGCAACCACACACAAGTTGACCTGCTGTGACGAAAAAACGAGTTAGTACATTTCAAACATGAAACAGGTCATTTTAAATCAACATGCAAATCCAAAATACCAAAAGTATAAAACACAAAAAAATTCTTACCATGGAAAGAAAACGTATCGTGCACCGCTCCCTCCTCCCGCCCTGTGGTGCAACAGATGTCCCCTTCTCCAAAAATGTACTCAATGGGACCGTAATGTTGCAATCACACTCAAGTTGACCTGCTGTGACGAAAAAACGAGTTAGTACATTTCAAACATGTAAAAGGTCATTTTAAAATCAACATGCAAATCCAAAATACCAAAAGTATAAAACACAAAAAAATTCTTACCATGGAAAGAAAACGTATCGTGCACCGCTCCCTCCTCCCGCCCTGTGGTGCAACAGATGTCCCCTTCTCCAAAAATGTACTCAATGGGACCGTAATGTTGCAATCACACTCAAGTTGACCTGCTGTGACGAAAAAACGAGTTAGTACATTTCAAACATGAAAAAGGTCATTTTAAAATCAACATGCAAATCCAAAATACCAAAAGTATAAAACACAAAGAAATTCTTCCCATGGAAAGAAAACGTATCGTGCACCGCTCCCTCCTCCCGCCCTGTGGTGCACCAGATGTCCCCTTCTCCAGAAATGTACTCAATGGGACAGTCATGTTGCAACCACACACAAGTTGACCTGCTGTGACGAAAAAACGAGTTAGTACATTTCAAACATGAAAAAGGTCATTTTAAAATCAACATGCAAATCCAAAATACCAAAAGTATAAAACACAAAAAAAAATTACCATGGAAAGAAAACGTATCGTGCACCGCTCCCTCCTCCCCCCCTATGGTGCAACAGATGTCCCCTTCTCCAAAAATGTACTCAATGGGACCGTAATGTTGGAACCACACACAAGTTGACCTGCTGTGACGAAAAAACGAGTTAGTATATTTCAAACATGAAAAAGGTCATTTTAAAATCAACATGCAAATCCAAAATACCAAAAGTATAAAACACAAAGAAATTCTTCCCATGGAAAGAAAACGTATCGTGCACCGCTCCCTCCTCCCGCCCTGTGGTGCAACAGATGTCCCCTTCTCCAAAAATGTACTCCATGGGACAGTCATGTTGCAACCACACAC
The DNA here is from genome assembly GCF_023898315.1 of Schistocerca nitens. Taxonomy (NCBI): domain Eukaryota; kingdom Metazoa; phylum Arthropoda; class Insecta; order Orthoptera; family Acrididae; genus Schistocerca; species Schistocerca nitens. Next base: position 136,167,644 of record NC_064618.1, read on the forward strand.
AAGTTGACCTGCTGTGACGAAAAAACGAGTTAGTACATTTCAAACATGAAAAAGGTCATTTTAAAATCAACATGCAAATCCAAAATACCAAAAGTATAAAACACAAAAAAATTCTTACCATGGAAAGAAAACGTATCGTGCACCGCTCCCTCCTCCCGCCCTGTGGTGCAACAGATGTCGCCTTCTCCAGAAATGTACTCAATGGTTCAGTCATGTTGCAACCACACACAAGTTGACCTGCTGTGACGAAAAAACGAGTTAGTACATTTCAAACATGAAAAAGGTCATTTCAAAATCAACATGCAAATCCAAAATACCAAAAGTATAAAACACAAAAAAATTCTTACCATGGAAAGAAAAGGTATCTTGCACCGCTCCCTCCTCCCGCCCTGTGGTTCAACAGATGTCCCCTTCTCCAAAAATGAACTCAATGGGACCGTAATGTTGCAACCACACACAAGTTGACCTGCTGTGACGAAAAAACGGGTTAGCACATTTCAAACATGAAAAAGGTCATTTTTAAATCAACATGCAAATCCAAAATACCAAAAGTATAAAACACAAAAAAATTCTTACCAGGGAAAGAAAACGTATCGTGCACCGCTCCCTCCTCCCGCCCTGTGGTGCAACAGATGTCCCCTTCTCCAAAAATGTACTCAATGGGACGGTAATGTTGCAACCACACACAAGTTGACCTGCTGTGACGAAAAAACGAGTTAGTACATTTCAAACATGAAACAGGTCATTTTAAATCAACATGCAAATCCAAAATACCAAAAGTATAAAACACAAAAAAATTCTTACCATGGAAAGAAAACGTATCGTGCACCGCTCCCTCCTCCCGCCCTGTGGTGCAACAGATGTCCCCTTCTCCAAAAATGTACTCAATGGGACCGTAATGTTGCAATCACACTCAAGTTGACCTGCTGTGACGAAAAAACGAGTTAGTACATTTCAAACATGTAAAAGGTCATTTTAAAATCAACATGCAAATCCAAAATACCAAAAGTATAAAACACAAAAAAATTCTTACCATGGAAAGAAAACGTATCGTGCACCGCTCCCTCCTCCCGCCCTGTGGTGCAACAGATGTCCCCTTCTCCAAAAATGTACTCAATGGGACCGTAATGTTGCAATCACACTCAAGTTGACCTGCTGTGACGAAAAAACGAGTTAGTACATTTCAAACATGAAAAAGGTCATTTTAAAATCAACATGCAAATCCAAAATACCAAAAGTATAAAACACAAAGAAATTCTTCCCATGGAAAGAAAACGTATCGTGCACCGCTCCCTCCTCCCGCCCTGTGGTGCACCAGATGTCCCCTTCTCCAGAAATGTACTCAATGGGACAGTCATGTTGCAACCACACACAAGTTGACCTGCTGTGACGAAAAAACGAGTTAGTACATTTCAAACATGAAAAAGGTCATTTTAAAATCAACATGCAAATCCAAAATACCAAAAGTATAAAACACAAAAAAAAATTACCATGGAAAGAAAACGTATCGTGCACCGCTCCCTCCTCCCGCCCTATGGTGCAACAGATGTCCCCTTCTCCAAAAATGTACTCAATGGGACCGTAATGTTGGAACCACACACAAGTTGACCTGCTGTGACGAAAAAACGAGTTAGTATATTTCAAACATGAAAAAGGTCACTTTAAAATCAACATGCAAATCCAAAATACCAAAAGTATAAAACACAAAGAAATTCTTCCCATGGAAAGAAAACGTATCGTGCACCGCTCCCTCCTCCCGCCCTGTGGTGCAACAGATGTCCCCTTCTCCAAAAATGTACTCCATGGGACAGTCATGTTGCAACCACACACAAGTTGACCTGCTGTGACGAAAAAACGAGTTAGTACATTTCAAACATGAAAAAGGTCATTTTAAAATCAACATGCAAATCCAAAATACCAAAAGTATAAAACACAAAAAAATTCTTACCATGGAAAGAAAACGTATCGTGCACCGCTCCCTCCTCCCGCCCTGTGGTGCAACAGATGTCGCCTTCTCCAGAAATGTACTCAATGGTTCAGTCATGTTGCAACCACACACAAGTTGACCTGCTGTGACGAAAAAACGAGTTAGTACATTTCAAACATGAAAAAGGTCATTTCAAAATCAACATGCAAATCCAAAATACCAAAAGTATAAAACACAAAAAATTCTTACCATGGAAAGAAAAGGTATCTTGCACCGCTCCCTCCTCCCGCCCTGTGGTTCAACAGATGTCCCCTTCTCCAAAAATGAACTCAATGGGACCGTAATGTTGCAACCACACACAAGTTGACCTGCTGTGACGAAAAAACGGGTTAGCACATTTCAAACATGAAAAAGGTCATTTTTAAATCAACATGCAAATCCAAAATACCAAAAGTATAAAACACAAAAAAATTCTTACCAGGGAAAGAAAACGTATCGTGCACCGCTCCCTCCTCCCGCCCTATGGTGCAACAGATGTCCCCTTCTCCAAAAATGTACTCCATGGGACCGTAATGTTGGAACCACACACAAGTTGACCTGCTGTGACGAAAAAACGAGTTAGTATATTTCAAACATGAAAAAGGTCATTTTAAAATCAACATGCAAATCCAAAATACCAAAAGTATAAAACACAAAGAAATTCTTCCCATGGAAAGAAAACGTATCGTGCACCGCTCCCTCCTCCCGCCCTGTGGTGCAACAGATGTCCCCTTCTCCAAAAATGTACTCCATGGGACAGTCATGTTGCAGTCACACACAAGTTGACCTGCTGTGACGAAAAAACGAGTTAGTACATTTCAAACATGAAAAAGGTAATTTTTAAATCAACATGCAAATCCAAAATACCAAAAGTATAAAACACAAAGAAATTCTTACCATGGAAAGAAAACGTATCGTGCACCGCTCCCTCCTCCCGCCCTATGGTGCAACAGATGTCCCCTTCTCCAAAAATGTACTCAATGGGACCGTAATGTTGCAACCACACACAAGTTGACCTGCTGTGACGAAAAAACGAGTTAGTACATTTCAAACATGAAAAAGGTCATTTTAAAATCAACATGCAAATCCAAAATACCAAAAGTATAAAACACAAAAAAATTCTTACCATGGAAAGAAAACGTATCGTGCACCGCTCCCTCCTCCCGCCCTGTGGTTCAACAGATGTCCCCTTCTCCAAAAATGTACTCAATGGGACGGTAATGTTGCAACCACACACAAGTTGACCTGCTGTGACGAAAAAACGGGTTAGCACATTTCAAACATGAAAAAGGTCATTTTTAAATCAACATGCAAATCCAAAATACCAAAAGTATAAAACACAAAAAAATTCTTACCAGGGAAAGAAAACGTATCGTGCACCGCTCCCTCCTCCCGCCCTATGGTGCAACAGATGTCCCCTTCTCCAAAAATGTACTCCATGGGACAGTCATGTTGCAACCACACACAAGTTGACCTGCTGTGACGAAAAAACGAGTTAGTACATTTCAAACATGAAAAAGGTCATTTCAAAATCAACATGCAAATCCAAAATACCAAAAGTATAAAACACAAAAAAATTCTTACCATGGAAAGAAAACGTATCGTGCACCGCTTCCTCCTCCCGCCCTGTGGTTCAACAGATGTCCCCTTCTCCAAAAATGTACTCAATGGGACCGTAATGTTGCAACCACACACAAGTTGACCTGCTGTGACGAAAAAACGGGTTAGCACATTTCAAACATGAAAAAGGTCATTTTTAAATCAACATGCAAATCCAAAATACCAAAAGTATAAAACACAAAAAAATTCTTACCAGGGAAAGAAAATGTATCGTGCACCGCTCCCTCCTCCTGCCCTATGGTGCAACAGATGTCCCCTTCTCCAAAAATGTACTCAATGGGACAGTCATGTTGCAACCACACACAAGTTGACCTGCTGTGACGAAAAAACGAGTTAGTACATTACAAACATGAAAAAGGTCATTTCAAAATCAACATGCAAATCCAAAATACCAAAAGTACAAAACACAAAAAAATTCTTACCATGGAAAGAAAACATATCGTGCACCGCTCCCTCCTCCCGCCCTGTGGTGCAACAGATGTCACCTTCTCCAGAAATGTACTCAATGGGATAGTCATGTTGCAACCACACACAAGTTGACCTGCTGTGACGAAAAAACGAGTTAGTAAATTTCAAACATGAAAAAGGTCATTTTAAAATCAACATGCAAATCCAAAATACCAAAAGTATAAAACACAAAAAAATTCTTACCATGGAAAGAAAACGTATCGTGCACCGCTCCCTCCTCCCGCCCTATGGTGCAACAGATGTCCCCTTCTCCAAAAATGTACTCAATGGGACCGTAATGTTGGAACCACACACAAGTTGACCTGCTGTGACGAAAAAACGAGTTAGTACATTTCAAACATGTAAAAGGTCATTTTAAAATCAACATGCAAATCCAAAATACCATAAGTATAAAACACAAAGAAATTCTTCCCATGGAAAGAAAACGTATCGTGCCCCGCTCCCTCCTCCCGCCCTGTGGTGTACCAGATGTCCCCTTCTCCAGAAATGTACTCAATGGGACAGTCATGTTGCAACCACACACAAGTTGACCTGCTGTGACGAAAAAACGAGTTAGTACATTTCAAACATGAAAAAGGTCATTTCAAAATCAACATGCAAATCCAAAATACCAAAAGTATAAAACACAAAAAAATTCTTACCATGGAAAGAAAACGTATCGTGCACCGCTCCCTCCTCCCGCCCTGTGGTTCAACAGATATACCCTTCTCCAAAAATGTACTCAATGGGACCGTAATGTTGCAACCACACACAAGTTGACCTGCTGTGACGAAAAAACGGGTTAGCACATTTCAAACATGAAAAAGGTCATTTTTAAATCAACATGCAAATCCAAAATACCAAAAGTATAAGACACAAAAAAATTCTTACGAGGGAAAGAAAACGTATCGTGCACCGCTCCCTCCTCCCGCCCTATGGTGCAACAGATGTCCCCTTCTCCAAAAATGTACTCAATGGGTCCGTAATGTTGGAACCACACACAAGTTGACCTGCTGTGACGAAAAAACGAGTTAGTACATTTCAAACATGAAAAAGGTCATTTTAAAATCAACATGCAAATCCAAAATACCAAAAGTATAAAACACAAAAAAATTCTTACCATGGAAAGAAAACGTATCGTGCACCGCTCCCTCCTCCCGCCCTGTGGTGCAACAGATGTCCCCTTCTCCAAAAATGTACTCAATGGGACGGTAATGTTGCAACCACACACAAGTTGACCTGCTGTGACGAAAAAACGAGTTAGTACATTTCAAACATGAAACAGGTCATTTTAAATCAACATGCAAATCCAAAATACCAAAAGTATAAAACACAAAAAAATTCTTACCATGGAAAGAAAACGTATCGTGCACCGCTCCCTCCTCCCGCCCTGTGGTGCAACAGATGTCCCCTTCTCCAAAAATGTACTCAATGGGACCGTAATGTTGCAATCACACTCAAGTTGACCTGCTGTGACGAAAAAACGAGTTAGTACATTTCAAACATGTAAAAGGTCATTTTAAAATCAACATGCAAATCCAAAATACCAAAAGTATAAAACACAAAAAAATTCTTACCATGGAAAGAAAACGTATCGTGCACCGCTCCCTCCTCCCGCCCTGTGGTGCAACAGATGTCCCCTTCTCCAAAAATGTACTCAATGGGACCGTAATGTTGCAATCACACTCAAGTTGACCTGCTGTGACGAAAAAACGAGTTAGTACATTTCAAACATGAAAAAGGTCATTTTAAAATCAACATGCAAATCCAAAATACCAAAAGTATAAAACACAAAGAAATTCTTCCCATGGAAAGAAAACGTATCGTGCACCGCTCCCTCCTCCCGCCCTGTGGTGCAACAGATGTCCCCTTCTCCAAAAATGTACTCCATGGGACAGTCATGTTGCAGTCACACACAAGTTGACCTGCTGTGACGAAAAAACGAGTTAGTACATTTCAAACATGAAAAAGGTAATTTTTAAATCAACATGCAAATCCAAAATACCAAAAGTATAAAACACAAAGAAATTCTTACCATGGAAAGAAAACGTATCGTGCACCGCTCCCTCCTCCCGCCCTATGGTGCAACAGATGTCCCCTTCTCCAAAAATGTACTCAATGGGACCGTAATGTTGCAACCACACACAAGTTGACCTGCTGTGACGAAAAAACGAGTTAGTACATTTCAAACATGAAAAAGGTCATTTTAAAATCAACATGCAAATCCAAAATACCAAAAGTATAAAACACAAAAAAATTCTTACCATGGAAAGAAAACGTATCGTGCACCGCTCCCTCCTCCCGCCCTGTGGTTCAACAGATGTCCCCTTCTCCAAAAATGTACTCAATGGGACGGTAATGTTGCAACCACACACAAGTTGACCTGCTGTGACGAAAAAACGGGTTAGCACATTTCAAACATGAAAAAGGTCATTTTTAAATCAACATGCAAATCCAAAATACCAAAAGTATAAAACACAAAAAAATTCTTACCAGGGAAAGAAAACGTATCGTGCACCGCTCCCTCCTCCCGCCCTATGGTGCAACAGATGTCCCCTTCTCCAAAAATGTACTCCATGGGACAGTCATGTTGCAACCACACACAAGTTGACCTGCTGTGACGAAAAAACGAGTTAGTACATTTCAAACATGAAAAAGGTCATTTCAAAATCAACATGCAAATCCAAAATACCAAAAGTATAAAACACAAAAAAATTCTTACCATGGAAAGAAAACGTATCGTGCACCGCTTCCTCCTCCCGCCCTGTGGTTCAACAGATGTCCCCTTCTCCAAAAATGTACTCAATGGGACCGTAATGTTGCAACCACACACAAGTTGACCTGCTGTGACGAAAAAACGGGTTAGCACATTTCAAACATGAAAAAGGTCATTTTTAAATCAACATGCAAATCCAAAATACCAAAAGTATAAAACACAAAAAAATTCTTACCAGGGAAAGAAAATGTATCGTGCACCGCTCCCTCCTCCTGCCCTATGGTGCAACAGATGTCCCCTTCTCCAAAAATGTACTCAATGGGACAGTCATGTTGCAACCACACACAAGTTGACCTGCTGTGACGAAAAAACGAGTTAGTACATTACAAACATGAAAAAGGTCATTTCAAAATCAACATGCAAATCCAAAATACCAAAAGTACAAAACACAAAAAAATTCTTACCATGGAAAGAAAACATATCGTGCACCGCTCCCTCCTCCCGCCCTGTGGTGCAACAGATGTCACCTTCTCCAGAAATGTACTCAATGGGATAGTCATGTTGCAACCACACACAAGTTGACCTGCTGTGACGAAAAAACGAGTTAGTAAATTTCAAACATGAAAAAGGTCATTTTAAAATCAACATGCAAATCCAAAATACCAAAAGTATAAAACACAAAAAAATTCTTACCATGGAAAGAAAACGTATCGTGCACCGCTCCCTCCTCCCGCCCTATGGTGCAACAGATGTCCCCTTCTCCAAAAATGTACTCAATGGGACCGTAATGTTGGAACCACACACAAGTTGACCTGCTGTGACGAAAAAACGAGTTAGTACATTTCAAACATGTAAAAGGTCATTTTAAAATCAACATGCAAATCCAAAATACCATAAGTATAAAACACAAAGAAATTCTTCCCATGGAAAGAAAACGTATCGTGCCCCGCTCCCTCCTCCCGCCCTGTGGTGTACCAGATGTCCCCTTCTCCAGAAATGTACTCAATGGGACAGTCATGTTGCAACCACACACAAGTTGACCTGCTGTGACGAAAAAACGAGTTAGTACATTTCAAACATGAAAAAGGTCATTTCAAAATCAACATGCAAATCCAAAATACCAAAAGTATAAAACACAAAAAAATTCTTACCATGGAAAGAAAACGTATCGTGCACCGCTCCCTCCTCCCGCCCTGTGGTTCAACAGATATACCCTTCTCCAAAAATGTACTCAATGGGACCGTAATGTTGCAACCACACACAAGTTGACCTGCTGTGACGAAAAAACGGGTTAGCACATTTCAAACATGAAAAAGGTCATTTTTAAATCAACATGCAAATCCAAAATACCAAAAGTATAAGACACAAAAAAATTCTTACGAGGGAAAGAAAACGTATCGTGCACCGCTCCCTCCTCCCGCCCTATGGTGCAACAGATGTCCCCTTCTCCAAAAATGTACTCAATGGGTCCGTAATGTTGGAACCACACACAAGTTGACCTGCTGTGACGAAAAAACGAGTTAGTACATTTCAAACATGAAAAAGGTCATTTTAAAATCAACATGCAAATCCAAAATACCAAAAGTATAAAACACAAAAAAATTCTTACCATGGAAAGAAAACGTATCGTGCACCGCTCCCTCCTCCCGCCCTGTGGTGCAACAGATGTCCCCTTCTCCAAAAATGTACTCAATGGGACGGTAATGTTGCAACCACACACAAGTTGACCTGCTGTGACGAAAAAACGAGTTAGTACATTTCAAACATGAAACAGGTCATTTTAAATCAACATGCAAATCCAAAATACCAAAAGTATAAAACACAAAAAAATTCTTACCATGGAAAGAAAACGTATCGTGCACCGCTCCCTCCTCCCGCCCTGTGGTGCAACAGATGTCCCCTTCTCCAAAAATGTACTCAATGGGACCGTAATGTTGCAATCACACTCAAGTTGACCTGCTGTGACGAAAAAACGAGTTAGTACATTTCAAACATGTAAAAGGTCATTTTAAAATCAACATGCAAATCCAAAATACCAAAAGTATAAAACACAAAAAAATTCTTACCATGGAAAGAAAACGTATCGTGCACCGCTCCCTCCTCCCGCCCTGTGGTGCAACAGATGTCCCCTTCTCCAAAAATGTACTCAATGGGACCGTAATGTTGCAATCACACTCAAGTTGACCTGCTGTGACGAAAAAACGAGTTAGTACATTTCAAACATGAAAAAGGTCATTTTAAAATCAACATGCAAATCCAAAATACCAAAAGTATAAAACACAAAGAAATTCTTCCCATGGAAAGAAAACGTATCGTGCACCGCTCCCTCCTCCCGCCCTGTGGTGCACCAGATGTCCCCTTCTCCAGAAATGTACTCAATGGGACAGTCATGTTGCAACCACACACAAGTTGACCTGCTGTGACGAAAAAACGAGATAGTACATTTCAAACATGAAAAAGGTCATTTTAAAATCAACATGCAAATCCAAAATACCAAAAGTATAAAACACAAAAAAAATTACCATGGAAAGAAAACGTATCGTGCACCGCTCCCTCCTCCCGCCCTATGGTGCAACAGATGTCCCCTTCTCCAAAAATGTACTCAATGGGACCGTAATGTTGGAACCACACACAAGTTGACCTGCTGTGACGAAAAAACGAGTTAGTATATTTCAAACATGAAAAAGGTCATTTTAAAATCAACATGCAAATCCAAAATACCAAAAGTATAAAACACAAAGAAATTCTTCCCATGGAAAGAAAACGTATCGTGCACCGCTCCCTCCTCCCGCCCTGTGGTGCAACAGATGTCCCCTTCTCCAAAAATGTACTCCATGGGACAGTCATGTTGCAACCACACACAAGTTGACCTGCTGTGACGAAAAAACGAGTTAGTACATTTCAAACATGAAAAAGGTCATTTTAAAATCAACATGCAAATCCAAAATACCAAAAGTATAAAACACAAAAAAATTCTTACCATGGAAAGAAAACGTATCGTGCACCGCTCCCTCCTCCCGCCCTGTGGTGCAACAGATGTCGCCTTCTCCAGAAATGTACTCAATGGTTCAGTCATGTTGCAACCACACACAAGTTGACCTGCTGTGACGAAAAAACGAGTTAGTACATTTCAAACATGAAAAAGGTCATTTCAAAATCAACATGCAAATCCAAAATACCAAAAGTATAAAACACAAAAAAATTCTTACCATGGAAAGAAAAGGTATCTTGCACCGCTCCCTCCTCCCGCCCTGTGGTTCAACAGATGTCCCCTTCTCCAAAAATGAACTCAATGGGACCGTAATGTTGCAACCACACACAAGTTGACCTGCTGTGACGAAAAAACGGGTTAGCACATTTCAAACATGAAAAAGGTCATTTTTAAATCAACATGCAAATCCAAAATACCAAAAGTATAAAACACAAAAAAATTCTTACCAGGGAAAGAAAACGTATCGTGCACCGCTCCCTCCTCCCGCCCTGTGGTGCAACAGATGTCCCCTTCTCCAAAAATGTACTCAATGGGACGGTAATGTTGCAACCACACACAAGTTGACCTGCTGTGACGAAAAAACGAGTTAGTACATTTCAAACATGAAACAGGTCATTTTAAATCAACATGCAAATCCAAAATACCAAAAGTATAAAACACAAAAAAATTCTTACCATGGAAAGAAAACGTATCGTGCACCGCTCCCTCCTCCCGCCCTGTGGTGCAACAGATGTCCCCTTCTCCAAAAATGTACTCAATGGGACCGTAATGTTGCAATCACACTCAAGTTGACCTGCTGTGACGAAAAAACGAGTTAGTACATTTCAAACATGTAAAAGGTCATTTTAAAATCAACATGCAAATCCAAAATACCAAAAGTATAAAACACAAAAAAATTCTTACCATGGAAAGAAAACGTATCGTGCACCGCTCCCTCCTCCCGCCCTGTGGTGCAACAGATGTCCCCTTCTCCAAAAATGTACTCAATGGGACCGTAATGTTGCAATCACACTCAAGTTGACCTGCTGTGACGAAAAAACGAGTTAGTACATTTCAAACATGAAAAAGGTCATTTTAAAATCAACATGCAAATCCAAAATACCAAAAGTATAAAACACAAAGAAATTCTTCCCATGGAAAGAAAACGTATCGTGCACCGCTCCCTCCTCCCGCCCTGTGGTGCACCAGATGTCCCCTTCTCCAGAAATGTACTCAATGGGACAGTCATGTTGCAACCACACACAAGTTGACCTGCTGTGACGAAAAAACGAGTTAGTACATTTCAAACATGAAAAAGGTCATTTTAAAATCAACATGCAAATCCAAAATACCAAAAGTATAAAACACAAAAAAAAATTACCATGGAAAGAAAACGTATCGTGCACCGCTCCCTCCTCCCGCCCTATGGTGCAACAGATGTCCCCTTCTCCAAAAATGTACTCAATGGGACCGTAATGTTGGAACCACACACAAGTTGACCTGCTGTGACGAAAAAACGAGTTAGTATATTTCAAACATGAAAAAGGTCATTTTAAAATCAACATGCAAATCCAAAATACCAAAAGTATAAAACACAAAAAAATTCTTACCAGGGAAAGAAAACGTATCGTGCACCGCTCCCTCCTCCCGCCCTATGGTGCAACAGATGTCCCCTTCTCCAAAAATGTACTCCATGGGACCGTAATGTTGGAACCACACACAAGTTGACCTGCTGTGACGAAAAAACGAGTTAGTATATTTCAAACATGAAAAAGGTCATTTTAAAATCAACATGCAAATCCAAAATACCAAAAGTATAAAACACAAAGAAATTCTTCCCATGGAAAGAAAACGTATCGTGCACCGCTCCCTCCTCCCGCCCTGTGGTGCAACAGATGTCCCCTTCTCCAAAAATGTACTCCATGGGACAGTCATGTTGCAGTCACACACAAGTTGACCTGCTGTGACGAAAAAACGAGTTAGTACATTTCAAACATGAAAAAGGTAATTTTTAAATCAACATGCAAATCCAAAATACCAAAAGTATAAAACACAAAGAAATTCTTACCATGGAAAGAAAACGTATCGTGCACCGCTCCCTCCTCCCGCCCTATGGTGCAACAGATGTCCCCTTCTCCAAAAATGTACTCAATGGGACCGTAATGTTGCAACCACACACAAGTTGACCTGCTGTGACGAAAAAACGAGTTAGTACATTTCAAACATGAAAAAGGTCATTTTAAAATCAACATGCAAATCCAAAATACCAAAAGTATAAAACACAAAAAAATTCTTACCATGGAAAGAAAACGTATCGTGCACCGCTCCCTCCTCCCGCCCTGTGGTTCAACAGATGTCCCCTTCTCCAAAAATGTACTCAATGGGACCGTAATGTTGCAACCACACACAAGTTGACCTGCTGTGACGAAAAAACGGGTTAGCACATTTCAAACATGAAAAAGGTCATTTTTAAATCAACATGCAAATCCAAAATACCAAAAGTATAAAACACAAAAAAATTCTTACCAGGGAAAGAAAACGTATCGTGCACCGCTCCCTCCTCCCGCCCTATGGTGCAACAGATGTCCCCTTCTCCAAAAATGTACTCCATGGGACAGTCATGTTGCAACCACACACAAGTTGACCTGCTGTGACGAAAAAACGAGTTAGTACATTTCAAACATGAAAAAGGTCATTTCAAAATCAACATGCAAATCCAAAATACCAAAAGTATAAAACACAAAAAAATTCTTACCATGGAAAAAAAACGTATCGTGCACCGCTTCCTCCTCCCGCCCTGTGGTTCAACAGATGTCCCCTTCTCCAAAAATGTACTCAATGGGACCGTAATGTTGCAACCACACACAAGTTGACCTGCTGTGACGAAAAAACGGGTTAGCACATTTCAAACATGAAAAAGGTCATTTTTAAATCAACATGCAAATCCAAAATACCAAAAGTATAAAACACAAAAAAATTCTTACCAGGGAAAGAAAACGTATCGTGCACCGCTCCCTCCTCCCGCCCTATGGTGCAACAGATGTCCCCTTCTCCAAAAATGTACTCAATGGGACCGTAATGTTGGAACCACACACAAGTTGACCTGCTGTGACGAAAAAACGAGTTAGTATATTTCAAACATGAAAAAGGTCATTTTAAAATCAACATGCAAATCCAAAATACCAAAAGTATAAAACACAAAGAAATTCTTCCCATGGAAAGAAAACGAATCGTGCACCGCTCCCTCCTCCCGCCCTGTGGTGCAACAGATGTCCCCTTCTCCAAAAATGTACTCCATGGGACAGTCATGTTGCAGTCACACACAAGTTGACCTGCTGTGACGAAAAAACGAGTTAGTACATTTCAAACATGAAAAAGGTCATTTTTAAATCAACATGCAAATCCAAAATACCAAAAGTATAAAACACAAAAAAATTCTTACCATGGAAAGAAAACGTATCGTGCACCGCTCCCTCCTCCCGCCCTGTGGTGCAACAGATGTCGCCTTCTCCAGAAATGTACTCAATGGGACAGTCATGTTGCAACCACACACAAGTTGACCTGCTGTGACGAAAAAACGAGTTAGTACATTTCAAACATGAAAAAGGTCATTTCAAAATCAACATGCAAATCCAAAATACCAAAAGTATAAAACACAAAAAAATTCTTACCATGGAAAGAAAACGTATCGTGCACCGCTCCCTCCTCCCGCCCTGTGGTTCAACAGATGTCCCCTTCTCCAAAAATGTACTCAATGGGACCGTAATGTTGCAACCACACACAAGTTGACCTGCTGTGACGAAAAAACGGGTTAGCACATTTCAAACATGAAAAAGGTCATTTTTAAATCAACATGCAAATCCAAAATACCAAAAGTATAAAACACAAAAAAATTCTTACGAGGGAAAGAAAACGTATCGTGCACCGCTCCCTCCTCCCGCCCTATGGTGCAACAGATGTCCCCTTCTCCAAAAATGTACTCAATGGGTCCGTAATGTTGGAACCACACACAAGTTGACCTGCTGTGACGAAAAAACGAGTTAGTATATTTCAAACATGAAAAAGGTCATTTTAAAATCAACATGCAAATCCAAAATACCAAAAGTATAAAACACAAAGAAATTCTTCCCATGGAAAGAAAACGTATCGTGCACCGCTCCCTCCTCCCGCCCTGTGGTGCAACAGATGTCCCCTTCTCCAAAAATGTACTCCATGGGACAGTCATGTTGCAGTCACACACAAGTTGACCTGCTGTGACGAAAAAACGAGTTAGTACATTTCAAACATGAAAAAGGTCATTTTAAAATCAACATGCAAATCCAAAATACCAAAAGTATAAAACACAAAAAAATTCTTACCATGGAAAGAAAACGTATCGTGCACCGCTCCCTCCTCCCGCCCTGTGGTGCAACAGATGTCCCCTTCTCCAGAAATGTACTCAATGGGACAGTCATGTTGCAACCACACACAAGTTGACCTGCTGTGACGAAAAAACGAGTTAGTACATTACAAACATGAAAAAGGTCATTTCAAAATCAACATGCAAATCCAAAATACCAAAAGTATAAAACACAAAAAAATTCTTACCATGGAAAGAAAACATATCGTGCACCGCTCCCTCCTCCCGCCCTGTGGTGCAACAGATGTCACCTTCTCCAGAAATGTACTCAATGGGATAGTCATGTTGCAACCACACACAAGTTGACCTGCTGTGACGAAAAAACGAGTTAGTAAATTTCAAACATGAAAAAGGTCATTTTAAAATCAACATGCAAATCCAAAATACCAAAAGTATAAAACACAAAAAAATTCTTACCATGGAAAGAAAACGTATCGTGCACCGCTCCCTCCTCCCGCCCTATGGTGCAACAGATGTCCCCTTCTCCAAAAATGTACTCAATGGGACCGTAATGTTGGAACCACACACAAGTTGACCTGCTGTGACGAAAAAACGAGTTAGTACATTTCAAACATGTAAAAGGTCATTTTAAAATCAACATGCAAATCCAAAATACCAAAAGTATAAAACACAAAGAAATTCTTCCCATGGAAAGAAAACGTATCGTGCACCGCTCCCTCCTCCCGCCCTGTGGTGTACCAGATGTCCCCTTCTCCAGAAATGTACTCAATGGGACAGTCATGTTGCAACCACACACAAGTTGACCTGCTGTGACGAAAAAACGAGTTAGTACATTTCAAACATGAAAAAGGTCATTTCAAAATCAACATGCAAATCCAAAATACCAAAAGTATAAAACACAAAAAAATTCTTACCATGGAAAGAAAACGTATCGTGCACCGCTCCCTCCTCCCGCCCTGTGGTTCAACAGATATACCCTTCTCCAAAAATGTACTCAATGGGACCGTAATGTTGCAACCACACACAAGTTGACCTGCTGTGACGAAAAAACGGGTTAGCACATTTCAAACATGAAAAAGGTCATTTTAAAATCAACATGCAAATCCAAAATACCAAAAGTATAAAACACAAAAAAATTCTTACCATGGAAAGAAAACGTATCGTGCACCGCTCCCTCCTCCCGCCCTGTGGTGCAACAGATGTCCCCTTCTCCAGAAATGTACTCAATGGGACAGTCATGTTGCAACCACACACAAGTTGACCTGCTGTGACGAAAAAACGAGTTAGTACATTTCAAACATGAAAAAGGTCATTTCAAAATCAACATGCAAATCCAAAATACCAAAAGTATAAAACACACAAAAATTCTTACCATGGAAAGAAAACATATCGTGCACCGCTCCCTCCTACCGCCCTGTGGTGCAACAGATGTCACCTTCTCCAGAAATGTACTCAATGGGACAGTCATGTTGCAACCACACACAAGTTGACCTGCTGTGACGAAAAAACGAGTTAGTAAATTTCAAACATGAAAAAGGTCATTTTAAAATCAACATGCAAATCCAAAATAACAAAAGTATAAAACACAAAAAAATTCTTACCATGGAAAGAAAACGTATCGTGCACCGCTCCCTCCTCCCGCCCTATGGTGCAACAGATGTCCCCTTCTCCAAAAATGTACTCAATGGGACCGTAATGTTGGAACCACACACAAGTTGACCTGCTGTGACGAAAAAACGAGTTAGTACATTTCAAACATGTAAAAGGTCATTTTAAAATCAACATGCAAATCCAAAATACCAAAAGTATAAAACACAAAGAAATTCTTCCCATGGAAAGAAAACGTATCGTGCACCGCTCCCTCCTCCCGCCCTGTGGTGCACCAGATGTCCCCTTCTCCAGAAATGTACTCAATGGGACAGTCATGTTGCAACCACACACAAGTTGACCTGCTGTGACGAAAAAACGAGTTAGTACATTTCAAACATGAAAAATGTCATTTTAAAATCAACATGCAAATCCAAAATACCAAAAGTATAAAACACAGAAAAAAATTACCATGGAAAGAAAACGTATAGTGCACCGCTCCCTCCTCCTGCCCTATGGTGCAACAGATGTCCCCTTCTCCAAAAATGTACTCAATGGGACCGTAATGTTGGAACCACACACAAGTTGACCTGCTGTGACGAAAAAACGAGTTAGTATATTTCAAACATGAAAAAGGTCATTTTAAAATCAACATGCAAATCCAAAATACCAAAAGTATAAAACACAAAGAAATTCTTCCCATGGAAAGAAAACGTATCGTGCACCGCTCCCTCCTCCCGCCCTGTGGTGCAACAGATGTCCCCTTCTCCAAAAATGTACTCCATGGGACAGTCATGTTGCAACCACACACAAGTTGACCTGCTGTGACGAAAAAACGAGTTAGTACATTTCAAACATGAAAAAGGTCATTTTTAAATCAACATGCAAATCCAAAATACCAAAAGTATAAAACACAAAAAAATTCTTACCATGGAAAGAAAACGTATCGTGCACCGCTCCCTCCTCCCGCCCTGTGGTGCAACAGATGTCGCCTTCTCCAGAAATGTACTCAATGGTACAGTCATGTTGCAACCACACACAAGTTGACCTGCTGTGACGAAAAAACGAGTTAGTACATTTCAAACATGAAAAAGGTCATTTCAAAATCAACATGCAAATCCAAAATACCAAAAGTATAAAACACAAAAAAATTCTTACCATGGAAAGAAAAGGTATCTTGCACCGCTCCCTCCTCCCGCCCTGTGGTTCAACAGATGTCCCCTTCTCCAAAAATGAACTCAATGGGACCGTAATGTTGCAACCACACACAAGTTGACCTGCTGTGACGAAAAAACGGGTTAGCACATTTCAAACATGAAAAAGGTCATTTTTAAATCAACATGCAAATCCAAAATACCAAAAGTATAAAACACAAAAAAATTCTTACCAGGGAAAGAAAACGTATCGTGCACCGCTGCCTCCTCCCGCCCTATGGTGCAACAGATGTCCCCTTCTCCAAAAATGTACTCAATGGGACCGTAATGTTGCAACCACACACAAGTTGACCTGCTGTGACGAAAAAACGAGTTAGTACATTTCAAACATGAAAAAGGTCATTTTAAAATCAACATGCAAATCCAAAATACCAAAAGTATAAAACACAAAAAAATTCTTACCATGGAAAGAAAACGTATCGTGCACCGCTCCCTCCTCCCGCCCTGTGGTTCAACAGATGTCCCCTTCTCCAAAAATGTACTCAATGGGACCGTAATGTTGCAACCACACACAAGTTGACCTGCTGTGACGAAAAAACGGGTTAGCACATTTCAAACATGAAAAAGGTCATTTTTAAATCAACATGCAAATCCAAAATACCAAAAGTATAAAACACAAAAAAATTCTTACCAGGGAAAGAAAACGTATCGTGCACCGCTCCCTCCTCCCGCCCTATGGTGCAACAGAAGTCCCCTTCTCCAAAAATGTACTCCATGGGACAGTCATGTTGCAACCACACACAAGTTGACCTGCTGTGACGAAAAAACGAGTTAGTACATTTCAAACATGAAAAAGGTCATTTCAAAATCAACATGCAAATCCAAAATACCAAAAGTATAAAACACAAAAAAATTCTTACCATGGAAAGAAAACGTATCGTGCACCGCTTCCTCCTCCCGCCCTGTGGTTCAACAGATGTCCCCTTCTCCAAAAATGTACTCAATGGGACCGTAATGTTGCAACCACACACAAGTTGACCTGCTGTGACGAAAAAACGGGTTAGCACATTTCAAACATGAAAAAGGTCATTTTTAAATCAACATGCAAATCCAAAATACCAAAAGTATAAAACACAAAAAAATTCTTACCAGGGAAAGAAAACGTATAGTGCACCGCTCCCTCCTCCCGCCCTGTGGTGCAACAGATGTCCCCTTCTCCAAAAATGTACTCAATGGGACCGTAATGTTGGAACCACACACAAGTTGACCTGCTGTGACGAAAAAACGAGTTAGTATATTTCAAACATGAAAAAGGTCATTTTAAAATCAACATGCAAATCCAAAATACCAAAAGTATAAAACACAAAGAAATTCTTCCCATGGAAAGAAAACGAATCGTGCACCGCTCCCTCCTCCCGCCCTGTGGTGCAACAGATGTCCCCATCTCCAAAAATGTACTCCATGGGACAGTCATGTTGCAGTCACACACAAGTTGACCTGCTGTGACGAAAAAACGAGTTAGTACATTTCAAACATGAAAAAGGTCATTTTTAAATCAACATGCAAATCCAAAATACCAAAAGTATAAAACACAAAAAAATTCTTACCATGGAAAGAAAACGTATCGTGCACCGCTCCCTCCTCCCGCCCTGTGGTGCAACAGATGTCGCCTTCTCCAGAAATGTACTCAATGGGACAGTCATGTTGCAACCACACACAAGTTGACCTGCTGTGACGAAAAAACGAGTTAGTACATTTCAAACATGAAAAAGGTCATTTCAAAATCAACATGCAAATCCAAAATACCAAAAGTATAAAACACAAAAAAATTCTTACCATGGAAAGAAATCGTATCGTGCACCGCTCCCTCCTCCCGCCCTGTGGTTCAACAGATGTCCCCTTCTCCAAAAATGTACTCAATGGGACCGTAATGTTGCAACCACACACAAGTTGACCTGCTGTGACGAAAAAACGGGTTAGCACATTTCAAACATGAAAAAGGTCATTTTTAAATCAACATGCAAATCCAAAATACCAAAAGTATAAAACACAAAAAAATTCTTACGAGGGAAAGAAAACGTATCTTGCACCGCTCCCTCCTCCCGCCCTATGGTGCAACAGATGTCCCCTTCTCCAAAAATGTACTCAATGGGTCCGTAATGTTGGAACCACACACAAGTTGACCTGCTGTGACGAAAAAACGAGTTAGTATATTTCAAACATGAAAAAGGTCATTTTAAAATCAACATGCAAATCCAAAATACCAAAAGTATAAAACACAAAGAAATTCTTCCCATGGAAAGGAAACGTATCGTGCACCGCTCCCTCCTCCCGCCCTGTGGTGCAACAGATGTCCCCTTCTCCAAAAATGTACTCCATGGGACAGTCATGTTGCAGTCACACACAAGTTGACCTGCTGTGACGAAAAAACGAGTTAGTACATTTCAAACATGAAAAAGGTCATTTTAAAATCAACATGCAAATCCAAAATACCAAAAGTATAAAACACAAAAAAATTCTTACCATGGAAAGAAAACGTATCGTGCACCGCTCCCTCCTCCCGCCCTGTGGTGCAACAGATGTCCCCTTCTCCAGAAATGTACTCAATGGGACAGTCATGTTGCAACCACACACAAGTTGACCTGCTGTGACGAAAAAACGAGTTAGTACATTTCAAACATGAAAAAGGTCATTTCAAAATCAACATGCAAATCCAAAATACCAAAAGTATAAAACACAAAAAAATTCTTACCATGGAAAGAAAACGTATCGTGCACCGCTCCCTCCTCCCGCCCTGTGGTGCAACACATGTCCCCTTCTCCAAAAATGTACTCAATAGGACCGTAATGTTGGAACCACACACAAGTTGACCTGTTGTGACGAAAAAACGAGTTAGTACATTTCAAACATGAAAAAGGTCATTTTAAAATCAACATGCAAATCCAAAATACCAAAAGTATAAAACACAAAAAAATTCTTACCAGGGAAAGAAAACGTATCGTGCACCGCTCCCTCCTCCCGCCCTGTGGTGCAACAGATGTCCCCTTCTCCAGAAATGTACTCAATGGGACAGTCATGTTGCAACCACACACAAGTTGACCTGCTGTGACGAAAAAACGAGTTAGTACATTTCAAACATGAAAAAGGTCATTTCAAAATCAACATGCAAATCCAAATTACCAAAAGTATAAAACACAAAAAAATTCTTACCATGGAAAGAAAACGTATCGTGCACCGCTCCCTCCTCCCGCCCTGTGGTGCAACAGATGTCCCCTTCTCCAAAAATGTACTCAATGGGACCGTAATGTTGCAACCACACACAAGTTGACCTGCTGTGACGAAAAAACGGGTTAGCACATTTCTAACATGAAAAAGGTCATTTTAAAATCAACATGCAAATCCAAAATACCAAAAGTATAAAACACAAAAAAATTCTTACCAGGGTAAGAAAACGTATCGTGCACCGCTCCCTCCTCCCGCCCTGTGGTGCAACACATGTCCCCTTCTCCAAAAATGTACTCAATAGGACCGTAATGTTGGAACCACACACAAGTTGACCTGCTGTGACGAAAAAACGAGTTAGTACATTTCAAACATGAAAAAGGTCATTTTAAAATCAACATGCAAATCCAAAATACCAAAAGTATAAAACACAAAAAAATTCTTACCATGGAAAGAAAACGTATCGTGCACCGCTCCCTCCTCCGGCCCTGTGGTGCAACAGATGTCCCCTTCTCCAGAAATGTACTCAATGGGACAGTCATGTTGCAACCACACACAAGTTGACCTGCTGTGACGAAAAAACGAGTTAGTACATTTCAAACATGAAAAAGGTCATTTCAAAATCAACATGCAAATCCAAAATACCAAAAGTATAAAACACAAAAAAATTCTTACAATGGAAAGAAAACGTATCGTGCACCGCTCCCTCCTCCCGCCCTGTGGTGCAACAGATGTCCCCTTCTCCAAAAATGTACTCAATGGGACCGTAATGTTGCAACCACACACAAGTTGACCTGCTGTGACGAAAAAACGGGTTAGCACATTTCAAACATGAAAAAGGTCATTTTAAAATCAACATGCAAATCCAAAATACCAAAAGTATAAAACACAAAAAAATTCTTACCAGGGAAAGAAAACGTATCGTGCACCGCTCCCTCCTCCCGCCCTATGGTGCAACAGATGTCCCCTTCTCCAAAAATGTACTCAATGGGACCGTAATGTTGGAACCACACACAAGTTGACCTGCTGTGACGAAAAAACGAGTTAGTATATTTCAAACATGAGAAAGGTCATTTTAAAATCAACATGCAAATCCAAAATGCCAAAAGTATAAAACACAAAGAAATTCTTCCCATGGAAAGAAAACGTATCGTGCACCGCTCCCTCCTCCCGCCCTGTGGTGCAACAGATGTCCCCTTCTCCAAAAATGTACTCCATGGGACAGTCATGTTGCAACCACACACAAGTTGACCTGCTGTGACGAGAAAACGAGTTAGTACATTTCAAACATGAAAAAGGTCATTTTAAAATCAACATGCAAATCCAAAATACCAAAAATATAAAACACAAAAAAATTCTTACCATGGAAAGAAAACGTATCGTGCACTGCTCCCTCCTCCCGCCCTGTGGTGCAACAGATGTCCCCTTCTCCAAAAATGTACTCAATGGGACCGTAATGTTGCAACCACACACAAGTTGACCTGCTGTGACAAAAAAACGAGTTAGTACATTTCAAACATGAAAAAGGTCATTTTAAAATCAATATGCAAATCCAAAATACCAAAAGTATAAAACACAAAAAAATTCTTACCATGGAAAGAAAACGTATCGTGCACCGCTCCCTCCTCCCACCCTGTGGTGCAACAGATGTCCCCTTCTCCAAAAATGAACTCAATTGGACCGTAATGTTGCAACCACACACAAGTTGCCCTGCTGTGACGAAAAAACGAGTTAGTACATTTCAAAGATGAAAAAGGTCATTTTAAAATCAACATGCAAATCCAAAATACCAAAAGTATAAAACACAAAAAAATTCTTACCATGGAAAGAAAACGTATCGTGCACCGCTCCCTCCTCCCGCCGTGTGGTGCAACAGATGTCCCCTTCTCCAAAAATGTACTCAATGGGACCGTAATGTTGCAACCACACACAAGTTGACCTGCTGTGACGAAAAAACGAGTTAGTACATTTCAAACATGAAACAGGTCATTTTAAAATCAACATGCAAATCCAAAATACCAAAAGTATAAAACACAAAAAAATTCTTACCATGGAAAGAAAACGTATCGTGCACCGCTCCCTCCTCCCGTCCTGTTGTGCAACAGATGTCCCCTTCTCCAAAAATGTACTCAATGGGACCGTAATGTTGCAACCACACACAAGTTGACCTGCTGTGACGAAAAAACGAGTTAGTACATTTCAAACATGAAAAAGGTCATTTTAAAATGAACATGCAAATCCAAAATACCAAAAGTATAAAACACAAAAAAATTCTTACCATGGAAAGAAAACGTATCGGGCATCGCTCCCTCCTCCCGCCCTGTGGTGCAAGTCTCCTTCTCCAAAAATGTACTCAATGGGACCGTAATGTTGCAACCACACACAAGTTGACCTGCTGTGACGAAAAAACGAGTTAGTACATTTCAAACATGAAAAAGGTCATTTTAAAATCAACATGCAAATCCAAAATACCAAAAGTATAAAGCACAAAAAAATTCTTACCATGGAAAGAAAACGTATCGTGCACCGCTCCCTCCTCCCGCCCTGTGGTGCAACAGATGTCCCCTTCTCCAAAAATGTACTCAATGGGACGGTAATGTTGCAACCACACACAAGTTGACCTGCTGTGACGAAAAAACGAGTTAGTACATTTCAAACATGAAACAGGTCATTTTAAATCAACATGCAAATCCAAAATACCAAAAGTATAAAACACAAAAAAATTCTTACCATGGAAAGAAAACGTATCGTGCACCGCTCCCTCCTCCCACCCTGTGGTGCAACAGATGTCCCCTTCTCCAAAAATGTACTCAATGGGACCGTAATGTTGCAACCACACACAAGTTGACCTGCTGTGACGAGAAAACGAGTTAGTACATTTCAAACATGAAAAAGGTCATTTTAAAATCAACATGCAAATCCAAAATACCAAAGGTATAAAACACAAAAAAATTCTTACCATGGAAAGAAAACGTATCGTGCACCGCTCCCTCCTCCCGCCCTGTGGTGCAACAGATGTCCCCTTCTCCAAAAATGTACCCAATGGGACCTTAATGTTGCAATCACACTCAAGTTGACCTGCTGTGACGAAAAAACGAGTTAGTACATTTCAAACATGAAAAAGGTCATTTTAAATTCAGCATGCAAATCCAAAATACCAAAAGTATAAAACACAAAAAAATTCTTACCATGGAAAGAAAACGTATCGGGCATAGCTCCCTCCTCCCGCCCTGTGGTGCAACAGATGTCCCCTTCTCCAAAAAGTTACTCAATGGGACCGTAATGTTGCAACCACACACAAGTTGACCTGCTGTGACGAAAAAACGAGTTAGTACATTTCAAACATGAAAAAGGTCATTTTAAAATCAACATGCAAATCCAAAATACCAAAAGTATAAAACACAAAAAAATTCTTACCATGGAAAGAAAACGTATCATGCACCGCTCCCTCCTCCCGCCCTGTGGTGCAACAGATGTCCCCTTCTCCAAAAATGTACTCAATGGGACCGTAATGTTGCAATCACACACAAGTTGACCTGCTGTGACGAAAAAACGAGTTAGTACATTTCAAACATGAAAAAGGTCATTTTAAAATCAACATGCAAATCCAAAATACCAAAAGTATAAAACACAAAGAAATTCTTACCATGGAAAGAAAACGTATCGTGCACCGCTCCCTCCTCCCGCCCTGTGGTGCAACAGATGTCCCCTTCTCCAAAAATGTACTCCATGGGACAGTCATGTTGCAACCACACACAAGTTGACCTGCTGTGACGAAAAAACGAGTTAGTACATTTCAAACATGAAAAAGGTCATTTTAAAATCAACATGCAAATCCAAAATACCAAAAGTATAAAACACAAAAAAATTCTTACCATGGAAAGAAAACGTATCGTGCACCGCTCCCTCCTCCCGCCCTGTGGTGCATCAGATGTCCCCTTCTCCAAAAATGTACTCAATGGGACCGTAATGTTGCAATCACACACAAGTTGACCTGCTGTGACGAAAAAACGAGTTAGTACATTTCAAACATGAAAAAGGTCATTTTAAAATCAACATGCAAATCCAAAATACCAAAAGTATAAAACACAAAAAAATTCTTACCATGGAAAGAAAACGTATCGTGCACCGCTCCCTCCTCCCGCCCTGTGGTGCAACAGATGTCCCCTTCTCCAAAAATGTACTCAATGGGACCGTAATGTTGCAACCACACACAAGTTCACCTGCTGTGACGAGAAAACGAGTTAGTACATTTCAAACATGAAAAAGGTCATTTTAAAATCAACATGCAAATCCAAAATACCAAAAGTACAAAACACAAAAAAATTCTTACCATGGAAAGAAAACGTATCGTTCACCGGTCCCTCCTCCCGCCCTGTGGTGCAACAGATGTCCCCTTCTCCAAAAATGTACTCAATGGGACCGTAATGTTGCAACCATTCACAAGTTGACCTGCTGTGACGAAAAAACGAGTTAGTACTTTTCAAACATGAAAAAGGTCATTTTAAAATCAACATGCAAATCCGAAATACCAAAAGTATAAAACACAAAAAAATTCTTACCATGGAAAGAAAACGTATCGTGCACCGCTCCCTCCTCCCGCCCTGTGGTGCAACAGATGTCCCTTTCTCCAAAAATGTACTCAATGGGACCGTAATGTTGCAACCACACACAAGTTGACCTGCTGTGACGAAAAAAACGAGTTAGTACATTTCAAACATGAAACAGGTCATTTTAAAATCAACATGCAAATCCAAAATTCCAAAAGTATAAAACACAAAAAAATTCTTACCATGGAAATAAAACGTATCGTGCACCGCTCCCTCCTCCCGCCCTGTGGTGCAACAGATGTCCCCTTCTCCAAAAATGTACTCAATGGGACCGTAATGTTGCAACCACACACAAGTTGACCTGCTGTGACGAGAAAACGAGTTAGTACATTTCAAACATGAAAAAGGTCATTTTAAAATCAACATGCAAATCCAAAATACCAAAAGTATAAAACACAAAAAAATTCTTACCATGGAAAGAAAACGTATCGTGCACCACTCCCTCCTCCCGCCCTGTGGTGCAACAGATGTCCCCTTCTCCAAAAATGTACTCAATGGGACCGTAATGTTGCAATCACTCACAAGTTGACCTGCTGTGACGAAAAAACGAGTTAGTACATTTCAAACATGAAAAAGGTCATTTTAAAATCAACATGCAAATCCAAAATACCAAAAGTACAAAACACAAAAAAATTCTTACCATGGAAAGAAAACGTATCGTGCACCGCTCCCTCCTCCCGCCCTCTGTTGCAACAGATGTCCCCTTCTCCAAAAATGTACTCAATGGGACCGTCATGTTGCAACCACACACAAGTTGACCTGCTGTGACGAAAAAACGAGTTAGTACATTTCAAACATGAAAAAAGTCATTTCAAAATCAACATGCAAATCCAAAATACCAAAAGTATAAAACACAAAAAAACTCTTACCATAGAAAGAAAACGTATCGTGCACCGCTCCCTCCTCCCGCCCTGTGGTGCAACAGATGTCCCCTTCTCCAAAAATGTACTCAATGGGACCGTAATGTTGCAACCAACCACAAGTTGACCTGCTGTGACGAAAAAACGGGTTAGTACATTTCAAACATGAAAAAGGTCATTTTAAAATCAACATGCAAATCCAAAATACCAAAAGTATAAAACACTAAAAAATTCTTACCATGGAAAGAAAACGTATCGTGCACCGCTCCCTCCTCCCGCCCTGTGGTGCAACAGATGTCCCCATCTCAAAAAATGTACTCAATGGGACCGTAATGTTGCAACCACACACAAGTTGACCTGCTGTGACGAAAAAACGAGTTAGTACATTTCAAACATGAAAAAGGTCATTTTTGAATCAACATGCAAATCCAAAATACCAAAAGTATAAAACACAAAAAAATTCTTACCGTGGAAAGAAAACGTATCGTGCACCGCTCCCTCCTCCCGCCCTGTGGTGCAACAGATGTCCCCTTCTCCAAAAATGAACTCAATTGGACCGTAATGTTGAAACCACACACAAGTTGCCCTGCTGTGACGAAAAAACGAGTTAGTACATTTCAAACATGAAAAAGGTCATTTTTAAATCAACATGCAAATCCAAAATACCAAAAGTATAAAACACAAAAAAATTCTTACCATGGAAAGAAAACATATCGTGCACCGCTCCCTCCTCCCGCCCTGTGGTGCAACAGATGTCCCATTCTCCAAAAATGAACTCAATTGGACTGTAATGTTGCAACCACACACAAGTTGCCCTGCTGTGACGAAAAAACGAGTTAGTACATTTCAAACATGAAAAAGGTCATTTTAAAATCAACATGCAAATCCAAAATACCAAAAGTATAAAACACAAAAAAATTCTTACCAGGGAAAGAAAACGTATCGTGCACCGCTCCCTCCTCCCGCCCTGTGGTGCAACAGATGTCCCCTTCTCCAAAAATGTACTCAATGGGACCGTAATGTTGCAACCACACACAAGTTCACCTGCTGTGACGAGAAAACGAGTTAGTACATTTCAAACATGAAAAAGGTCATTCTAAAATCAACATGCAAATCCAAAATACCAAAAGTATAAAACACAAAAAATTTTACCATGGAAAGAAAACGTATCGTGCACCACTCCCTCCTCCCGCCCTGTGGTGCAACAGATGTCCCCTTCTCCAAAAATGTACTCAATGGGACCGTCATGTTGCAACCGCACACAAGTTGACCTGCTGTGACGAGAAAACGAGTTAGTAAATTTCAAACATGAAAAAGGTCATTTTAAAATCAACATGCAAATCCAAAATACCAAAAGTATAAAACACAAATAATTCTTACCATGGAAAGAAAACGTATCGTGCACCGCTCCCTCCTCCCGCCCTGTGGTGCAACAGATGTCCCCTTCTCCAAAAATGGACTCAATGGGACCGTCATGTTGCAACCACACACAAGTTGACCTGCTGTGACGAGAAAACGAGTTAGTACATTTCAAACATGAAAAAGGTCATTTTAAAATCAACATGCAAATCCAAAATACCAAAAGTATAAAACACAAAAAAATTCTTACCATGGAAAGAAAACGTATCGTGCACCGCTCCCTCCTCCCGCCCTGTGGTGCAACAGATGTCCCCTTCTCCAAAAATGTACTCAATGGGACCGTAATGTTGCAACCACTGACAAGTTGACCTGCTGTGACGAAAAAACGAGTTAGTACATTTCAAACATGAAAAAGGTCATTTTAAAATCAACATGCAAATCCAAAATACCAAAAGTATAAAACACAAAAAAATTCTTACCATGGAAAGAAAACGTATCGGGCATCGCTCCCTCCTCCCGCCCTGTGGTGCAACAGATGTCCCCTTCTCCAGAAATGTACTCAATGGGACCGTAATGTTGCAACCACACACAAGTTGACCTGCTGTGACGAAAAAACGAGTTAGTACATTTCAAACATGAAAAAGGTCATTTTAAAATCAACATGCAAATCCAAAATACCAAAAGTAAAAAACACAAAAAAATTCTTACCATGGAAAGAAAACGTATCGTGCACCACTCCCTCCTCCCACCCTGTGGTGCAACAGATGTCCCCTTCTACAAAAATGTACTCAATGGGACCGTCATGTTGCAACCACACACAAGCTGACCTGCTGTGACGAAAAAACGAGTTAGTACATTTCAAACATGAAAAAGGTCATTTTAAAATCAACATGCAAATCCAAAATACCAAAAGTATAAAACACAAATAATTCTTACCATGGAAAGAAAACGTATCGTGCACCGCTCCCTCCTCCCGCGCTGTGGTGCAACAGATGTCTCCTTCTCCAAAAATGTACTCAATGGGACCGTCATGTTGCAACCACACACAAGTTGACCTGCTGTGACGAGAAAATGAGCTAGTACATTTCAAACATGAAAAAGGTCATTTTAAAATCAACATGCAAATCCAAAATACCAAAAGTATAAAACACAAAAAAATTCTTACCATGGAAAGAAAACGTATCGTGCACCACTCCCTCCTCCCACCCTGTGGTGCAACAGATGTCCCCTTCTCCAAAAATGTACTCAATGGGACCGTCATGTTGCAACCACACACAAGCTGACCTGCTGTGACGAAAAAACGAGTTAGTACATTTCAAACATGAAAAAGGTCATTTTAAAATCAACATGCAAATCCAAAATACCAAAAGTATAAAACACAAAAAAATTCTTACCATGGAAAGAAAACGTATCGTGCATCGCTCCCTCCTCCCGCCCTGTGGTGCAACAGATGTCCCCTTCTCCAAAAATGTACTCAATGGGACCGTAATGTTGCAACCACTCACAAGTTGACCTGCTGTGACGAAAAAACGAGTTAGTACATTTCAAACATGAAAAAGGTCATTTTAAAATCAACATGCAAATCCAAAATACCAAAAGTATAAAACACAAAAAAATTCTTACCATGGAAAGAAAACGTATCGGGCATCGCTCCCTCCTCCCGCCCTGTGGTGCAACAGATGTCCCCTTCTCCAGAAATGTACTCAATGGGACCATAATGTTGCAACCACACACAAGTTGACCTGCTGTGACGAAAAAACGAGTTAGTACATTTCAAACATGAAAAAGGTCATTTTAAAATCAACATGCAAATCCAAAATACCAAAAGTATAAAACACAAAAAAATTCTTACCATGGAAAGAAAACGTATCGTGCACCACTCCCTCCTCCCACCCTGTGGTGCAACAGATGTCCCCTTCTCCAAAAATGTACTCAATGGGACCGTCATGTTGCAACCACACACAAGTTGACCTGCTGTGACGAAAAAACGAGTTAGTACATTTCAAACATGAAAAAGGTCATTTTAAAATCAACATGCAAATCCAAAATACCAAAAGTATAAAACACAAAAAAATTCTTACCATGGAAAGAAAACGTATCGTGCACCACTCCCTCCTCCCACCCTGTGGTGCAACAGATGTCCCCTTCTCCAAAAATGTACTCAATGGGACCGTCATGTTGCAACCACACACAAGCTGACCTGCTGTGACGAAAAAACGAGTTAGTACATTTCAAACATGAAAAAGGTCATTTTAAAATCAACATGCAAATCCAAAATACCAAAAGTATAAAACACAAATAATTCTTACCATGGAAAGAAAACGTATCGTGCACCGCTCCCTCCTCCCGCCCTGTGGTGCAACAGATGTCTCCTTCTCCAAAAATGTACTCAATGGGACCGTCATGTTGCAACCACACACAAGTTGACCTGCTGTGACGAGAAAACGAGTTAGTACATTTCAAATATGAAAAAGGTAATTTTAAAATCAACATGCAAATCCAAAATACGAAAAGTATAAAACACAAAAAAATTCTTACCATGGAAAGAAAACGTATCGTGCACCGCTCCCTCCTCCCGCCCTGTGGTGCAACAGATGTCTCCTTCTCCAAAAATGTACTCAATGGGACCATAATGTTGCAACCACACACAAGTTGACCTGCTGTGACGAAAAAACGAGTTAGTACATTTCAAACATGAAAAAGGTCATTTTAAAATCAACATGCAAATCCAAAATACCAAAAGTATAAAACACAAATAATTCTTACCATGGAAAGAAAACGTATCGTGCACCGCTCCCTCCTCCCGCCCTGTGGTGCAACAGATGTCTCCTTCTCCAAAAATGTACTCAATGGGACCATAATGTTGCAACCACACACAAGTTGACCTGCTGTGACGAAAAAACGAGTTAGTACATTTCAAACATGAAAAAGGTCATTTTAAAATCAACATGCAAATCCAAAATACCAAAAGTATAAAACACAAAAAAATTCTTACCTTGGAAAGAAAACGTATCGTGCACCACTCCCTCCTCCCGCCCTGTGGTGCAACAGATGTCTCCTTCTCCAAAAATGTACTCAATGGGACCATAATGTTGCAACCACACACAAGTTGACCTGCTGTGACGAGAAAACGAGTTAGTACATTTCAAATATGAAAAAGGTAATTTTAAAATCAACATGCAAATCCAAAATACGAAAAGTATAAAACACAAAAAAATTCTTACCATGGAAAGAAAACGTATCGTGCACCACTCCCTCCTCCCGCCCTGTGGTGCAACAGATGTCTCCTTCTCCAAAAATGTACTCAATGGGACCATAATGTTGCAACCACACACAAGTTGATCTGCTGTGACGAGAAAACGAGTTAGTACATTTCAAATATGAAAAAGGTAATTTTAAAATCAACATGCAAATCCAAAATACGAAAAGTATAAAACACAAAAAAATTCTTACCATGGAAAGAAAACGTATCGTGCACCACTCCCTCCTCCCGCCCTGTGGTGCAACAGATGTCTCCTTCTCCAAAAATGTACTCAATGGGACCATAATGTTGCAACCACACACAAGTTGACCTGCTGTGACGAAAAAACGAGTTAGTACATTTCAAACATGAAAAAGGTCATTTTAAAATCAACATGCAAATCCAAAATACCAAAAGTATAAAACACAAAAAAATTCTTACTATGGAAAGAAAACGTATCGTGCACCACTCCCTCCTCCCGCCCTGTGGTGCAACAGATGTCTCCTTCTCCAAAAATGTACTCAATGGGACCATAATGTTGCAACCACACACAAGTTGACCTGCTGTGACGAGAAAACGAGTTAGTACATTTCAAATGTGAAAAAGGTAATTTTAAAATCAACATGCAAATCCAAAATACGAAAAGTATAAAACACAAAAAAATTCTTACCATGGAAAGAAAACGTATCGTGCACCGCTCCCTCCTCCCGCCCTGTGGTGCAACAGATGTCTCCTTCTCCAAAAATGTACTCAATGGGACCATAATGTTGCAACCACACACAAGTTGACCTGCTGTGACGAAAAAACGAGTTAGTACATTTCAAACATGAAAAAGGTCATTTTAAAATCAACATGCAAATCCAAAATACCAAAAGTATAAAACACAAATAATTCTTACCATGGAAAGAAAACGTATCGTGCACCGCTCCCTCCTCCCGCGCTGTGGTGCAACAGATGTCTCCTTCTCCAAAAATGTACTCAATGGGACCGTCATGTTGCAACCACACACAAGTTGACCTGCTGTGACGAGAAAATGAGCTAGTACATTTCAAACATGAAAAAGGTCATTTTAAAATCAACATGCAAATCCAAAATACCAAAAGTATAAAACACAAAAAAATTCTTACCATGGAAAGAAAACGTATCGTGCACCACTCCCTCCTCCCACCCTGTGGTGCAACAGATGTCCCCTTCTCCAAAAATGTACTCAATGGGACCGTCATGTTGCAACCACACACAAGCTGACCTGCTGTGACGAAAAAACGAATTAGTACATTTCAAACATGAAAAAGGTCATTTTAAAATCAACATGCAAATCCAAAATAGCAAAAGTATAAAACACAAATAATTCTTACCATGGAAAGAAAACGTATCGTGCACCGCTCCCTCCTCCCGCCCTGTGGTGCAACAGATGTCTCCTTCTCCAAAAATGTACTCAATGGGACCGTAATGTTGCAACCACTCACAAGTTGACCTGCTGTGACGAAAAAACGAGTTAGTACATTTCAAACATGAAAAAGGTCATTTTAAAATCAACATGCAAATCCAAAATACCAAAAGTATAAAACACAAATAATTCTTACCATGGAAAGAAAACGTATCGTGCACCGCTCCCTCCTCCCGCCCTGTGGTGCAACAGATGTCTCCTTCTCCAAAAATGTACTCAATGGGACCGTAATGTTGCAACCACTCACAAGTTGACCTGCTGTGACGAAGAAACGAGTTAGTACATTTCAAACATGAAAAAGGTCATTTTAAAATCAACATGCAAATCCAAAATACCAAAAGTATAAAACACAAATAATTCTTACCATGGAAAGAAAACGTATCGTGCACCGCTCCCTCCTCCCGCCCTGTGGTGCAACAGATGTCTCCTTCTCCAAAAATGTACTCAATGGGACCGTAATGTTGCAACTACTGACAAGTTGACCTGCTGTGACGAAAAAACGAGTTAGTACATTTCAAACATGAAAAAGGTCATTTTAAAATCAACATGCAAATCCAAAATACCAAAAGTATAAAACACAAATAATTCTTACCATGGAAAGAAAACGTATCGTGCACCACTCCCTCCTCCCACCCTGTGGTGCAACAGATGTCCCCTTCTCCAAAAATGTACTCAATGGGACCGTCATGTTGCAACCACACACAAGCTGACTTGCTGTGACGAAAAAACGAGTTAGTACATTTCAAACATGAAAAAGGTCATTTTAAAATCAACATGCAAATCCAAAATACCAAAAGTATAAAACACAAATAATTCTTACCATGGAAAGAAAACGTATCGTGCACCGCTCCCTCCTCCCGCCCTGTGGTGCAACAGATGTCTCCTTCTCCAAAAATGTACTCAATGGGACCGTAATGTTGCAACCACTCACAAGTTGACCTGCTGTGACGAAAAAACGAGTTAGTACATTTCAAACATGAAAAAGGTCATTTTAAAATCAACATGCAAATCCAAAATACCAAAAGTATAAAACACAAATAATTCTTACCATGGAAAGAAAACGTATCGTGCACCGCTCCCTCCTCCCGCCCTGTGGTGCAACAGATGTCTCCTTCTCCAAAAATGTACTCAATGGGACCGTAATGTTGCAACCACTCACAAGTTGACCTGCTGTGACGAAAAAACGAGTTAGTACAATTCAAACATGAAAAAGGTCATTTTAAAATCAACATGCAAATCCAAAATACCAAAAGTATAAAACACAAATAATTCTTACCATGGAAAGAAAACGTATCGTGCACCGCTCCCTCCTCCCGCCCTGTGGTGCAACAGATGTCTCCTTCTCCAAAAATGTACTCAATGGGACCGTAATGTTGCAACCACTCACAAGTTGACCTGCTGTGACGAAAAAACGAGTTAGTACAATTCAAACATGAAAAAGGTCATTTTAAAATCAACATGCAAATCCAAAATACCAAAAGTATAAAACACAAATAATTCTTACCATGGAAAGAAAACGTATCGTGCACCGCTCCCTCCTCCCGCCCTGTGGTGCAACAGATGTCTCCTTCTCCAAAAATGTACTCAATGGGACCGTAATGTTGCAACCACTCACAAGTTGACCTGCTGTGACGAAAAAACGAGTTAGTACATTTCAAACATGAAAAAGGTCATTTTAAAATCAACATGCAAATCCAAAATACCAAAAGTATAAAACACAAATAATTCTTACCATGGAAAGAAAACGTATCGTGCACCGCTCCCTCCTCCCGCCCTGTGGTGCAACAGATGTCTCCTTCTCCAAAAATGTACTCAATGGGACCGTAATGTTGCAACCACTCACAAGTTGACCTGCTGTGACGAAAAAACGAGTTAGTACAATTCAAACATGAAAAAGGTCATTTTAAAATCAACATGCAAATCCAAAATACCAAAAGTATAAAACACAAATAATTCTTACCATGGAAAGAAAACGTATCGTGCACCGCTCCCTCCTCCCGCCCTGTGGTGCAACAGATGTCTCCTACTCCAAAAATGTACTCAATGGGACCGTAATGTTGCAACCACTCACAAGTTGACCTGCTGTGACGAAAAAACGAGTTAGTACAATTCAAACATGAAAAAGGTCATTTTAAAATCAACATGCAAATCCAAAATACCAAAAGTATAAAACACAAATAATTCTTACCATGGAAAGAAAACGTATCGTGCACCGCTCCCTCCTCCCGCCCTGTGGTGCAACAGATGTCTCCTTCTCCAAAAATGTACTCAATGGGACCGTAATGTTGCAACCACTCACAAGTTGACCTGCTGTGACGAAAAAACGAGTTAGTACATTTCAAACATGAAAAAGGTCATTTTAAAATCAACATGCAAATCCAAAATACCAAAAGTATAAAACACAAATAATTCTTACCATGGAAAGAAAACGTATCGTGCACCGCTCCCTCCTCCCGCCCTGTGGTGCAACAGATGTCTCCTTCTCCAAAAATGTACTCAATGGGACCGTAATGTTGCAACTACTGACAAGTTGACCTGCTGTGACGAAAAAACGAGTTAGTACATTTCAAACATGAAAAAGGTCATTTTAAAATCAACATGCAAATCCAAAATACCAAAAGTATAAAACACAAATAATTCTTACCATGGAAAGAAAACGTATCGTGCACCACTCCCTCCTCCCACCCTGTGGTGCAACAGATGTCCCCTTCTCCAAAAATGTACTCAATGGGACCGTCATGTTGCAACCACACACAAGCTGACTTGCTGTGACGAAAAAACGAGTTAGTACATTTCAAACATGAAAAAGGTCATTTTAAAATCAACATGCAAATCCAAAATACCAAAAGTATAAAACACAAATAATTCTTACCATGGAAAGAAAACGTATCGTGCACCGCTCCCTCCTCCCGCCCTGTGGTGCAACAGATGTCTCCTTCTCCAAAAATGTACTCAATGGGACCGTAATGTTGCAACCACTCACAAGTTGACCTGCTGTGACGAAAAAACGAGTTAGTACATTTCAAACATGAAAAAGGTCATTTTAAAATCAACATGCAAATCCAAAATACCAAAAGTATAAAACACAAATAATTCTTACCATGGAAAGAAAACGTATCGTGCACCGCTCCCTCCTCCCGCCCTGTGGTGCAACAGATGTCTCCTTCTCCAAAAATGTACTCAATGGGACCGTAATGTTGCAACCACTCACAAGTTGACCTGCTGTGACGAAAAAACGAGTTAGTACAATTCAAACATGAAAAAGGTCATTTTAAAATCAACATGCAAATCCAAAATACCAAAAGTATAAAACACAAATAATTCTTACCATGGAAAGAAAACGTATCGTGCACCGCTCCCTCCTCCCGCCCTGTGGTGCAACAGATGTCTCCTTCTCCAAAAATGTACTCAATGGGACCGTAATGTTGCAACCACTCACAAGTTGACCTGCTGTGACGAAGAAACGAGTTAGTACATTTCAAACATGAAAAAGGTCATTTTAAAATCAACATGCAAATCCAAAATACCAAAAGTATAAAACACAAATAATTCTTACCATGGAAAGAAAACGTATCGTGCACCGCTCCCTCCTCCCGCCCTGTGGTGCAACAGATGTCTCCTTCTCCAAAAATGTACTCAATGGGACCGTAATGTTGCAACTACTGACAAGTTGACCTGCTGTGACGAAAAAACGAGTTAGTACATTTCAAACATGAAAAAGGTCATTTTAAAATCAACATGCAAATCCAAAATACCAAAAGTATAAAACACAAATAATTCTTACCATGGAAAGAAAACGTATCGTGCACCGCTCCCTCCTCCCGCCCTGTGGTGCAACAGATGTCTCCTTCTCCAAAAATGTACTCAATGGGACCGTAATGTTGCAACCACTCACAAGTTGACCTGCTGTGACGAAAAAACGAGTTAGTACATTTCAAACATGAAAAAGGTCATTTTAAAATCAACATGCAAATCCAAAATACCAAAAGTATAAAACACAAATAATTCTTACCATGGAAAGAAAACGTATCGTGCACCACTCCCTCCTCCCACCCTGTGGTGCAACAGATGTCCCCTTCTCCAAAAATGTACTCAATGGGACCGTCATGTTGCAACCACACACAAGCTGACTTGCTGTGACGAAAAAACGAGTTAGTACATTTCAAACATGAAAAAGGTCATTTTAAAATCAACATGCAAATCCAAAATACCAAAAGTATAAAACACAAATAATTCTTACCATGGAAAGAAAACGTATCGTGCACCGCTCCCTCCTCCCGCCCTGTGGTGCAACAGATGTCTCCTTCTCCAAAAATGTACTCAATGGGACCGTAATGTTGCAACCACTCACAAGTTGACCTGCTGTGACGAAAAAACGAGTTAGTACATTTCAAACATGAAAAAGGTCATTTTAAAATCAACATGCAAATCCAAAATACCAAAAGTATAAAACACAAATAATTCTTACCATGGAAAGAAAACGTATCGTGCACCGCTCCCTCCTCCCGCCCTGTGGTGCAACAGATGTCTCCTTCTCCAAAAATGTACTCAATGGGACCGTAATGTTGCAACCACTCACAAGTTGACCTGCTGTGACGAAAAAACGAGTTAGTACAATTCAAACATGAAAAAGGTCATTTTAAAATCAACATGCAAATCCAAAATACCAAAAGTATAAAACACAAATAATTCTTACCATGGAAAGAAAACGTATCGTGCACCGCTCCCTCCTCCCGCCCTGTGGTGCAACAGATGTCTCCTTCTCCAAAAATGTACTCAATGGGACCGTAATGTTGCAACCACTCACAAGTTGACCTGCTGTGACGAAAAAACGAGTTAGTACATTTCAAACATGAAAAAGGTCATTTTAAAATCAACATGCAAATCCAAAATACGAAAAGTATAAAACACAAAAAAATTCTTACCATGAAAAGAAAACGTATCGTGCACCGCTCCCTCCTCCAGCCCTGTGGTGCAACAGATGTCCCCTTCTCCAAAAATGTACTCAATGGGACCATAATGTTGCAACCACACACAAGTTGACCTGCTGTGACGAAAAAACGAGTTAGTACATTTCAAACATGAAAAAGGTCATTTTAAAATCAACATGCAAATCCAAAATACCAAAAGTATAAAACACAAAAAAATTCTTACCATGGAAAGAAAACGTATCGTGCACCACTCCCTCCTCCCACCCTGTGGTGCAACAGATGTCCCCTTCTCCAAAAATGTACTCAATGGGACCGTCATGTTGCAACCACACACAAGCTGACTTGCTGTAACGAAAAAACGAGTTAGTACATTTCAAACATGAAAAAGGTCATTTTAAAATCAACATGCAAATCCAAAATACCAAAAGTATAAAACACAAATAATTCTTACCATGGAAAGAAAACGTATCGTGCACCGCTCCCTCCTCCCGCCCTGTGGTGCAACAGATGTCTCCTTCTCCAAAAATGTACTCAATGGGACCGTAATGTTGCAACCACTCACAAGTTGACCTGCTGTGACGAAAAAACGAGTTAGTACATTTCAAACATGAAAAAGGTCATTTTAAAATCAACATGCAAATCCAAAATACCAAAAGTATAAAACACAAAAAAATTCTTACCATGGAAAGAAAACGTATCGTGCACCACTCCCTCCTCCCACCCTGTGGTGCAACAGATGTCCCCTTCTCCAAAAATGTACTCAATGGGACCGTCATGTTGCAACCACACACAAGCTGACTTGCTGTGACGAAAAAACGAGTTAGTACATTTCAAACATGAAAAAGGTCATTTTAAAATCAACATGCAAATCCAAAATACCAAAAGTATAAAACACAAAAAAATGCTTACCATGGAAAGAAAACGTATCGTGCACCACTCCCTCCTCCCACCCTGTGGTGCAACAGATGTCTCCTTCTCCAAAAATGTACTCAATGGGACCGTAATGTTGCAACCACTCACAAGTTGACCTGCTGTGACGAAAAAACGAGTTAGTACATTTCAAACATGAAAAAGGTCATTTTAAAATCAACATGCAAATCCAAAATACCAAAAGTATAAAACACAAATAATTCTTACCATGGAAAGAAAACGTATCGAGCACCGCTCCCTCCTCCCGCCCTGTGGTGCAACAGATGTCCCCTTCTCCAAAAATGTACTCAATGGGACCGTAATGTTGCAACCACTCACAAGTTGACCTGCTGTGACGAAAAAACGAGTTAGTACATTTCAAACATGAAAAAGGTCATTTTAAAATCAACATGCAAATCCAAAATACCAAAAGTATAAAACACAAATAATTCTTACCATGGAAAGAAAACGTATCGTGCACCGCTCCCTCCTCCCGCCCTGTGGTGCAACAGATGTCTCCTTCTCCAAAAATGTACTCAATGGGACCGTAATGTTGCAACCACTCACAAGTTGACCTGCTGTGACGAAAAAACGAGTTAGTACATTTCAAACATGAAAAAGGTCATTTTAAAATCAACATGCAAATCCAAAATACCAAAAGTATAAAACACAAATAATTCTTACCATGGAAAGAAAACGTATCGTGCACCGCTCCCTCCTCCCGCCCTGTGGTGCAACAGATGTCTCCTTCTCCAAAAATGTACTCAATGGGACCGTAATGTTGCAACCACTCACAAGTTGACCTGCTGTGACGAAAAAACGAGTTAGTACATTTCAAACATGAAAAAGGTCATTTTAAAATCAACATGCAAATCCAAAATACGAAAAGTATAAAACACAAAAAAATTCTTACCATGGAAAGAAAACGTATCGTGCACCGCTCCCTCCTCCAGCCCTGTGGTGCAACAGATGTCCCCTTCTCCAAAAATGTACTCAATGGGACCATAATGTGGCAACCACACACAAGTTGACCTGCTGTGACGAAAAAACGAGTTAGTACATTTCAAACATGAAAAAGGTCATTTTAAAATCAACATGCAAATCCAAAATACGAAAAGTATAAAACACAAAAAAATTCTTACCATGGAAAGAAAACGTATCGTGCACCACTCCCTCCTCCCACCCTGTGGTGCAACAGATGTCCCCTTCTCCAAAAATGTACTCAATGGGACCGTCATGTTGCAACCACACACAAGCTGACTTGCTGTGACGAAAAAACGAGTTAGTACATTTCAAACATGAAAAAGGTCATTTTAAAATCAACATGCAAATCCAAAATACCAAAAGTATAAAACACAAAAAAATTCTTACCATGGAAAGAAAACGTATCGTGCACCACTCCATCCTCCTGCCCTGTGGTGCAACAGATGTCCCCTTCTCCAAAAATGTACTCAATGGGACCGTCATGTTGCAACCACTCACAAGTTGACCTGCTGTGACGAAAAAACGAGTTAGTACATTTCAAACATGAAAAAGGTCATTTTAAAAT
Source organism: Schistocerca nitens (assembly GCF_023898315.1). NCBI lineage: Eukaryota > Metazoa > Arthropoda > Insecta > Orthoptera > Acrididae > Schistocerca > Schistocerca nitens. The sequence goes on from NC_064618.1 coordinate 136,206,593, forward strand.
CAACATGCAAATCCAAAATACCAAAAGTATAAAACACAAAAAAATTCTTACCATGGAAAGAAAACGTATCGAGCACCGCTCCCTCCTCCCGCCCTGTGGTGCAACAGATGTCCCCTTCTCCAAAAATGTACTCAATGGGACCGTCATGTTGCAACCACACACAAGCTGACTTGCTGTGACGAAAAAACGAGTTAGTACATTTCAAACATGAAAAAGGTCATTTTAAAATCAACATGCAAATCCAAAATACCAAAAGTATAAAACACAAAAAAATTCTTACCATGGAAAGAAAACGTATCGTGCACCACTCCCTCCTCCCACCCTGTGGTGCAACAGATGTCTCCTTCTCCAAAAATGTACTCAATGGGACCGTAATGTTGCAACCACTCACAAGTTGACCTGCTGTGACGAAAAAACGAGTTAGTACATTTCAAACATGAAAAAGGTCATTTTAAAATCAACATGCAAATCCAAAATACCAAGTGTATAAAACACAAAAAAATTCTTACCATGGAAAGAAAACGTATCGTGCACCACTCCCTCCTCCCACCCTGTGGTGCAACAGATGTCTCCTTCTCCAAAAATGTACTCAATGGGACCGTAATGTTGCAACCACTCACAAGTTGACCTGCTGTGACGAAAAAACGAGTTAGTACATTTCAAACATGAAAAAGGTCATTTTAAAATCAACATGCAAATCCAAAATACCAAAAGTATAAAACACAAAAAAATTCTTACCATGGAAAGAAAACGTATCGAGCACCGCTCCCTCCTCCCGCCCTGTGGTGCAACAGATGTCCCCTTCTCCAAAAATGTACTCAATGGGACCGTCATGTTGCAACCACACACAAGCTGACTTGCTGTGACGAAAAAACGAGTTAGTACATTTCAAACATGAAAAAGGTCATTTTAAAATCAACATGCAAATCCAAAATACCAAAAGTATAAAACACAAAAAAATTCTTACCATGGAAAGAAAACGTATCGTGCACCACTCCCTCCTCCCACCCTGTGGTGCAACAGATGTCTCCTTCTCCAAAAATGTACTCAATGGGACCGTAATGTTGCAACCACTCACAAGTTGACCTGCTGTGACGAAAAAACGAGTTAGTACATTTCAAACATGAAAAAGGTCATTTTAAAATCAACATGCAAATCCAAAATACCAAAAGTATAAAACACAAATAATTCTTACCATGGAAAGAAAACGTATCGAGCACCGCTCCCTCCTCCCGCCCTGTGGTGCAACAGATGTCCCCTTCTCCAAAAATGTACTCAATGGGACCGTAATGTTGCAACCACTCACAAGTTGACCTGCTGTGACGAAAAAACGAGTTAGTACATTTCAAACATGAAAAAGGTCATTTTAAAATCAACATGCAAATCCAAAATACCAAAAGTATAAAACACAAATAATTCTTACCATGGAAAGAAAACGTATCGTGCACCGCTCCCTCCTCCCGCCCTGTGGTGCAACAGATGTCTCCTTCTCCAAAAATGTACTCAATGGGACCGTAATGTTGCAACCACTCACAAGTTGACCTGCTGTGACGAAAAAACGAGTTAGTACATTTCAAACATGAAAAAGGTCATTTTAAAATCAACATGCAAATCCAAAATACCAAAAGTATAAAACACAAATAATTCTTACCATGGAAAGAAAACGTATCGTGCACCGCTCCCTCCTCCCGCCCTGTGGTGCAACAGATGTCTCCTTCTCCAAAAATGTACTCAATGGGACCGTAATGTTGCAACCACTCACAAGTTGACCTGCTGTGACGAAAAAACGAGTTAGTACATTTCAAACATGAAAAAGGTCATTTTAAAATCAACATGCAAATCCAAAATACGAAAAGTATAAAACACAAAAAAATTCTTACCATGGAAAGAAAACGTATCGTGCACCGCTCCCTCCTCCAGCCCTGTGGTGCAACAGATGTCCCCTTCTCCAAAAATGTACTCAATGGGACCATAATGTTGCAACCACACACAAGTTGACCTGCTGTGACGAAAAAACGAGTTAGTACATTTCAAACATGAAAAAGGTCATTTTAAAATCAACATGCAAATCCAAAATACCAAAAGTATAAAACACAAAAAAATTCTTACCATGGAAAGAAAACGTATCGTGCACCACTCCCTCCTCCCACCCTGTGGTGCAACAGATGTCCCCTTCTCCAAAAATGTACTCAATGGGACCGTCATGTTGCAACCACACACAAGCTGACTTGCTGTGACGAAAAAACGAGTTAGTACATTTCAAACATGAAAAAGGTCATTTTAAAATCAACATGCAAATCCAAAATACCAAAAGTATAAAACACAAAAAAATTCTTACCATGGAAAGAAAACGTATCGTGCACCACTCCATCCTCCTGCCCTGTGGTGCAACAGATGTCCCCTTCTCCAAAAATGTACTCAATGGGACCGTCATGTTGCAACCACTCACAAGTTGACCTGCTGTGACGAAAAAACGAGTTAGTACATTTCAAACATGAAAAAGGTCATTTTAAAATCAACATGCAAATCCAAAATACCAAAAGTATAAAACACAAAAAAATTCTTACCATGGAAAGAAAACGTATCGTGCACCACTCCCTCCTCCCACCCTGTGGTGCAACAGATGTCTCCTTCTCCAAAAATGTACTCAATGGGACCGTAATGTTGCAACCACTCACAAGTTGACCTGCTGTGACGAAAAAACGAGTTAGTACATTTCAAACATGAAAAAGGTCATTTTAAAATCAACATGCAAATCCAAAATACCAAAAGTATAAAACACAAAAAAATTCTTACCATGGAAAGAAAACGTATCGTGCACCACTCCCTCCTCCCACCCTGTGGTGCAACAGATGTCTCCTTCTCCAAAAATGTACTCAATGGGACCGTAATGTTGCAACCACTCACAAGTTGACCTGCTGTGACGAAAAAACGAGTTAGTACATTTCAAACATGAAAAAGGTCATTTTAAAATCAACATGCAAATCCAAAATACCAAAAGTATAAAACACAAAAAAATTCTTACCATGGAAAGAAAACGTATCGAGCACCGCTCCCTCCTCCCGCCCTGTGGTGCAACAGATGTCCCCTTCTCCAAAAATGTACTCAATGGGACCGTCATGTTGCAACCACACACAAGCTGACTTGCTGTGACGAAAAAACGAGTTAGTACATTTCAAACATGAAAAAGGTCATTTTAAAATCAACATGCAAATCCAAAATACCAAAAGTATAAAACACAAAAAAATTCTTACCATGGAAAGAAAACGTATCGTGCACCACTCCCTCCTCCCACCCTGTGGTGCAACAGATGTCTCCTTCTCCAAAAATGTACTCAATGGGACCGTAATGTTGCAACCACTCACAAGTTGACCTGCTGTGACGAAAAAACGAGTTAGTACATTTCAAACATGAAAAAGGTCATTTTAAAATCAACATGCAAATCCAAAATACCAAAAGTATAAAACACAAATAATTCTTACCATGCAAAGAAAACGTATCGAGCACCGCTCCCTCCTCCCGCCCTGTGGTGCAACAGATGTCCCCTTCTCCAAAAATGTACTCAATGGGACCGTAATGTTGCAACCACTCACAAGTTGACCTGCTGTGACGAAAAAACGAGTTAGTACATTTCAAACATGAAAAAGGTCATTTTAAAATCAACATGCAAATCCAAAATACCAAAAGTATAAAACACAAAAAAATTCTTACCATGGAAAGAAAACGTATCGTGCACCACTCCATCCTCCTGCCCTGTGGTGCAACAGATGTCCCCTTCTCCAAAAATGTACTCAATGGGACCGTCATGTTGCAACCACACACAAGCTGACTTGCTGTGACGAAAAAACGAGTTAGTACATTTCAAACATGAAAAAGGTCATTTTAAAATCAACATGCAAATCCAAAATACCAAAAGTATAAAACACAAAAAAATTCTTACCATGGAAAGAAAACGTATCGTGCACCACTCCATCCTCCTGCCCTGTGGTGCAACAGATGTCCCCTTCTACAAAAATGTACTCAATGGGACCGTAATGTTGCAACCACTCACAAGTTGACCTGCTGTGACGAAAAAACGAGTTAGTACATTTCAAACATGAAAAAGGTCATTTTAAAATCAACATGCAAATCCAAAATACCAAAAGTATAAAACACAAAAAAATTCTTACCATGGAAAGAAAACGTATCGTGCACCACTCCATCCTCCTGCCCTGTGGTGCAACAGATGTCCCCTTCTCCAAAAATGTACTCAATGGGACCGTCATGTTGCAACCACACACAAGCTGACTTGCTGTGACGAAAAAACGAGTTAGTACATTTCAAACATGAAAAAGGTCATTTTAAAATCAACATGCAAATCCAAAATACCAAAAGTATAAAACACAAAAAAATTCTTACCATGGAAAGAAAACGTATCGTGCACCACTCCATCCTCCTGCCCTGTGGTGCAACAGATGTCCCCTTCTACAAAAATGTACTCAATGGGACCGTAATGTTGCAACCACTCACAAGTTGACCTGCTGTGACGAAAAAACGAGTTAGTACATTTCAAACATGAAAAAGGTCATTTTAAAATCAACATGCAAATCCAAAATACCAAAAGTATAAAACACAAAAAAATTCTTACCATGGAAAGAAAACGTATCGTGCACCGCTCCCTCCTCCCGCCCTGTGGTGCAACAGATGTCCCCTTCTCCAAAAATGTACTCAATGGGACCGTCATGTTGCAACCACACACAAGCTGACTTGCTGTGACGAAAAAACGAGTTAGTACATATCAAACATGAAAAAGGTCATTTTAAAATCAACATGCAAATCCAAAATACCAAAAGTATAAAACACAAAAAAATTCTTACCATGGAAAGAAAACGTATCGTGCACCGCTCCCTCCTCCCGCCCTGTGGTGCAACAGATGTCCCCTTCTCCAAAAATGTACTCAATGGGACCGTCATGTTGCAACCACACACAAGCTGACTTGCTGTGACGAAAAAACGAGTTAGTACATTTCAAACATGAAAAAGGTCATTTTAAAATCAACATGCAAATCCAAAATACCAAAAGTATAAAACACAAAAAAATTCTTACCATGGAAAGAAAACGTATCGTGCACCACTCCATCCTCCTGCCCTGTGGTGCAACAGATGTCCCCTTCTACAAAAATGTACTCAATGGGACCGTAATGTTGCAACCACTCACAAGTTGACCTGCTGTGACGAAAAAACGAGTTAGTACATTTCAAACATGAAAAAGGTCATTTTAAAATCAACATGCAAATCCAAAATACCAAAAGTATAAAACACAAAAAAATTCTTACCATGGAAAGAAAACGTATCGTGCACCACTCCATCCTCCTGCCCTGTGGTGCAACAGATGTCCCCTTCTCCAAAAATGTACTCAATGGGACCGTCATGTTGCAACCACTCACAAGTTGACCTGCTGTGACGAAAAAACGAGTTAGTACATTTCAAACATGAAAAAGGTCATTTTAAAATCAACATGCAAATCCAAAATACCAAAAGTATAAAACACAAAAAAATTCTTACCATGGAAAGAAAACGTATCGTGCACCACTCCATCCTCCTGCCCTGTGGTGCAACAGATGTCCCCTTCTACAAAAATGTACTCAATGGGACCGTCATGTTGCAACCACACACAAGCTGACTTGCTGTGACGAAAAAACGAGTTAGTACATTTCAAACATGAAAAAGGTCATTTTAAAATCAACATGCAAATCCAAAATACCAAAAGTATAAAACACAAAAAAATTCTTACCATGGAAAGAAAACGTATCGTGCACCACTCCATCCTCCTGCCCTGTGGTGCAACAGATGTCCCCTTCTACAAAAATGTACTCAATGGGACCGTAATGTTGCAACCACTCACAAGTTGACCTGCTGTGACGAAAAAACGAGTTAGTACATTTCAAACATGAAAAAGGTCATTTTAAAATCAACATGCAAATCCAAAATACCAAAAGTATAAAACACAAAAAAATTCTTACCATGGAAAGAAAACGTATCGTGCACCACTCCATCCTCCTGCCCTGTGGTGCAACAGATGTCCCCTTCTCCAAAAATGTACTCAATGGGACCGTCATGTTGCAACCACTCACAAGTTGACCTGCTGTGACGAAAAAACGAGTTAGTACATTTCAAACATGAAAAAGGTCATTTTAAAATCAACATGCAAATCCAAAATACCAAAAGTATAAAACACAAAAAAATTCTTACCATGGAAAGAAAACGTATCGTGCACCACTCCATCCTCCTGCCCTGTGGTGCAACAGATGTCCCCTTCTCCAAAAATGTACTCAATGGGACCGTAATGTTGCAACCACTCACAAGTTGACCTGCTGTGACGAAAAAACGAGTTAGTACATTTCAAACATGAAAAAGGTCATTTTAAAATCAACATGCAAATCCAAAATACCAAAAGTATAAAACACAAAAAAATTCTTACCATGGAAAGAAAACGTATCGTGCACCACTCCATCCTCCTGCCCTGTGGTGCAACAGATGTCCCCTTCTACAAAAATGTACTCAATGGGACCGTCATGTTGCAACCACACACAAGCTGACTTGCTGTGACGAAAAAACGAGTTAGTACATTTCAAACATGAAAAAGGTCATTTTAAAATCAACATGCAAATCCAAAATACCAAAAGTATAAAACACAAAAAAATTCTTACCATGGAAAGAAAACGTATCGTGCACCACTCCATCCTCCTGCCCTGTGGTGCAACAGATGTCCCCTTCTACAAAAATGTACTCAATGGGACCGTCATGTTGCAACCACACACAAGCTGACTTGCTGTGACGAAAAAACGAGTTAGTACATTTCAAACATGAAAAAGGTCATTTTAAAATCAACATGCAAATCCAAAATACCAAAAGTATAAAACACAAAAAAATTCTTACCATGGAAAGAAAACGTATCGTGCACCACTCCATCCTCCTGCCCTGTGGTGCAACAGATGTCCCCTTCTCCAAAAATGTACTCAATGGGACCGTAATGTTGCAACCACTCACAAGTTGACCTGCTGTGACGAAAAAACGAGTTAGTACATTTCTAACATGAAAAAGGTCATTTTAAAATCAACATGCAAATCCAAAATACCAAAAGTATAAAACACAAAAAAATTCTTACCATGGAAAGAAAACGTATCGTGCACCACTCCATCCTCCTGCCCTGTGGTGCAACAGATGTCCCCTTCTACAAAAATGTACTCAATGGGACCGTCATGTTGCAACCACACACAAGCTGACTTGCTGTGACGAAAAAACGAGTTAGTACATTTCAAACATGAAAAAGGTCATTTTAAAATCAACATGCAAATCCAAAATACCAAAAGTATTAAACACAAAAAAATTCTTACCATGGAAAGAAAACGTATCGTGCACCACTCCATCCTCCTGCCCTGTGGTGCAACAGATGTCCCCTTCTACAAAAATGTACTCAATGGGACCGTCATGTTGCAACCACACACAAGCTGACTTGCTGTGACGAAAAAACGAGTTAGTACATTTCAAACATGAAAAAGGTCATTTTAAAATCAACATGCAAATCCAAAATACCAAAAGTATAAAACACAAAAAAATTCTTACCATGGAAAGAAAACGTATCGTGCACCACTCCATCCTCCTGCCCTGTGGTGCAACAGATGTCCCCTTCTACAAAAATGTACTCAATGGGACCGTAATGTTGCAACCACTCACAAGTTGACCTGCTGTGACGAAAAAACGAGTTAGTACATTTCAAACATGAAAAAGGTCATTTTAAAATCAACATGCAAATCCAAAATACCAAAAGTATAAAACACAAAAAAATTCTTACCATGGAAAGAAAACGTATCGTGCACCACTCCATCCTCCTGCCCTGTGGTGCAACATATGTCCCCTTCTACAAAAATGTACTCAATGGGACCGTCATGTTGCAACCACACACAAGCTGACTTGCTGTGACGAAAAAACGAGTTAGTACATTTCAAACATGAAAAAGGTCATTTTAAAATCAACATGCAAATCCAAAATACCAAAAGTATAAAACACAAAAAAATTCTTACCATGGAAAGAAAACGTATCGTGCACCACTCCATCCTCCTGCCCTGTGGTGCAACAGATGTCCCCTTCTCCAAAAATGTACTCAATGGGACCGTAATGTTGCAACCACTCACAAGTTGACCTGCTGTGACGAAAAAACGAGTTAGTACATTTCAAACATGAAAAAGGTCATTTTAAAATCAACATGCAAATCCAAAATACCAAAAGTATAAAACACAAAAAAATTCTTACCATGGAAAGAAAACGTATCGTGCACCACTCCATCCTCCTGCCCTGTGGTGCAACAGATGTCCCCTTCTCCAAAAATGTACTCAATGGGACCGTCATGTTGCAACCACACACAAGCTGACCTGCTGTGACGAAAAAACGAGTTAGTACATTTCAAACATGAAAAAGGTCATTTTAAAATCAACATGCAAATCCAAAATACCAAAAGTATAAAACACAAAAAAATTCTTACCATGGAAAGAAAACGTATCGTGCACCACTCCATCCTCCTGCCCTGTGGTGCAACAGATGTCCCCTTCTCCAAAAATGTACTCAATGGGACCGTAATGTTGCAACCACTCACAAGTTGACCTGCTGTGACGAAAAAACGAGTTAGTACATTTCAAACATGAAAAAGGTCATTTTAAAATCAACATGCAAATCCAAAATACCAAAAGTATAAAACACAAAAAAATTCTTACCATGGAAAGAAAACGTATCGTGCACCACTCCATCCTCCTGCCCTGTGGTGCAACAGATGTCCCCTTCTACAAAAATGTACTCAATGGGACCGTAATGTTGCAACCACTCACAAGTTGACCTGCTGTGACGAAAAAACGAGTTAGTACATTTCAAACATGAAAAAGGTCATTTTAAAATCAACATGCAAATCCAAAATACCAAAAGTATAAAACACAAAAAAATTCTTACCATGGAAAGAAAACGTATCGTGCACCACTCCATCCTCCTGCCCTGTGGTGCAACAGATGTCCCCTTCTACAAAAATGTACTCAATGGGACCGTCATGTTGCAACCACACACAAGCTGACTTGCTGTGACGAAAAAACGAGTTAGTACATTTCAAACATGAAAAAGGTCATTTTAAAATCAACATGCAAATCCAAAATACCAAAAGTATAAAACACAAAAAAATTCTTACCATGGAAAGAAAACGTATCGTGCACCACTCCATCCTCCTGCCCTGTGGTGCAACAGATGTCCCCTTCTCCAAAAATGTACTCAATGGGACCGTAATGTTGCAACCACTCACAAGTTGACCTGCTGTGACGAAAAAACGAGTTAGTACATTTCAAACATGAAAAAGGTCATTTTAAAATCAACATGCAAATCCAAAATACCAAAAGTATAAAACACAAATAATTCTTACCATGGAAAGAAAACGTATCGTGCACCGCTCCCTCCTCCCGCCCTGTGGTGCAACAGATGTCTCCTTCTCCAAAAATGTACTCAATGGGACCGTAATGTTGCAACCACTCACAAGTTGACCTGCTGTGACGAAAAAACGAGTTAGTACATTTCAAACATGAAAAAGGTCATTTTAAAATCAACATGCTAATCCAAAATACCAAAAGTATAAAACACAAATAATTCTTACCATGGAAAGAAAACGTATCGAGCACCGCTCCCTCCTCCCGCCCTGTGGTGCAACAGATGTCCCCTTCTCCAAAAATGTACTCAATGGGACCTTAATGTTGCAACCACTCACAAGTTGACCTGCTGTGACGAAAAAACGAGTTAGTACATTTCAAACATGAAAAAGGTCATTTTAAAATCAACATGCAAATCCAAAATACCAAAAGTATAAAACACAAATAATTCTTACCATGGAAAGAAAACGTATCGTGCACCGCTCCCTCCTCCCGCCCTGTGGTGCAACAGATGTCTCCTTCTCCAAAAATATACTCAATGGGACCGTAATGTTGCAACCACTCACAAGTTGACCTGCTGTGACGAAAAAACGAGTTAGTACATTTCAAACATGAAAAAGGTCATTTTAAAATCAACATGCAAATCCAAAATACCAAAAGTATAAAACACAAATAATTCTTACCATGGAAAGAAAACGTATCGTGCACCGCTCCCTCCTCCCGCCCTGTGGTGCAACAGATGTCTCCTTCTCCAAAAATGTACTCAATGGGACCGTAATGTTGCAACCACTCACAAGTTGACCTGCTGTGACGAAAAAACGAGTTAGTACATTTCAAACATGAAAAAGGTCATTTTAAAATCAACATGCAAATCCAAAATACGAAAAGTATAAAACACAAAAAAATTCTTACCATGGAAAGAAAACGTATCGTGCACCGCTCCCTCCTCCAGCCCTGTGGTGCAACAGATGTCCCCTTCTCCAAAAATGTACTCAATGGGACCATAATGTTGCAACCACACACAAGTTGACCTGCTGTGACGAAAAAACGAGTTAGTACATTTCAAACATGAAAAAGGTCATTTTAAAATCAACATGCAAATCCAAAATACGAAAAGTATAAAACACAAAAAAATTCTTACCATGGAAAGAAAACGTATCGTGCACCACTCCCTCCTCCCACCCTGTGGTGCAACAGATGTCCCCTTCTCCAAAAATGTACTCAATGGGACCGTCATGTTGCAACCACACACAAGCTGACTTGCTGTGACGAAAAAACGAGTTAGTACATTTCAAACATGAAAAAGGTCATTTTAAAATCAACATGCAAATCCAAAATACCAAAAGTATAAAACACAAATAATTCTTACCATGGAAAGAAAACGTATCGTGCACCGCTCCCTCCTCCCGCCCTGTGGTGCAACAGATGTCTCCTTCTCCAAAAATGTACTCAATGGGACCGTAATGTTGCAACCACTCACAAGTTGACCTGCTGTGACGAAAAAACGAGTTAGTACATTTCAAACATGAAAAAGGTCATTTTAAAATCAACATGCAAATCCAAAATACCAAAAGTATAAAACACAAAAAAATTCTTACCATGGAAAGAAAACGTATCGTGCACCACTCCATCCTCCTGCCCTGTGGTGCAACAGATGTCCCCTTCTCCAAAAATGTACTCAATGGGACCGTCATGTTGCAACCACACACAAGCTGACCTGCTGTGACGAAAAAACGAGTTAGTACATTTCAAACATGAAAAAGGTCATTTTAAAATCAACATGCAAATCCAAAATACCAAAAGTATAAAACACAAAAAAATTCTTACCATGGAAAGAAAACGTATCGTGCACCGCTCCCTCATCCCGCCCTGTGGTGCAACAGATGTCTCCTTCTCCAAAAATGTACTCAATGGGACCGTAATGTTGCAACCACTCACAAGTTGACCTGCTGTGACGAAAAAACGAGTTAGTACATTTCAAACATGAAAAAGGTCATTTTAAAATCAACATGCAAATCCAAAATACCAAAAGTATAAAACACAAAAAAATTCTTACCATGGAAAGAAAACGTATCGTGCACCACTCCATCCTCCTGCCCTGTGGTGCAACAGATGTCCCCTTCTCCAAAAATGTACTCAATGGGACCGTAATGTTGCAACCACTCACAAGTTGACCTGCTGTGACGAAAAAACGAGTTAGTACATTTCAAACATGAAAAAGGTCATTTTAAAATCAACATGCAAATCCAAAATACCAAAAGTATAAAACACAAAAAAATTCTTACCATGGAAAGAAAACGTATCGTGCACCACTCCATCCTCCTGCCCTGTGGTGCAACAGATGTCCCCTTCTCCAAAAATGTACTCAATGGGACCGTAATGTTGCAACCACTCACAAGTTGACCTGCTGTGACGAAAAAACGAGTTAGTACATTTCAAACATGAAAAAGGTCATTTTAAAATCAACATGCAAATCCAAAATACCAAAAGTATAAAACACAAAAAAATTCTTACCATGGAAAGAAAACGTATCGGGCATCGCTCCCTCCTCCCGCCCTGTGGTGCAACAGATGTCCCCTTCTCCAGAAATGTACTCAATGGGACCGTAATGTTGCAACCACACACAAGTTGACCTGCTGTGACGAAAAAACGAGTTAGTACATTTCAAACATGAAAAAGGTCATTTTAAAATCAACATGCAAATCCAAAATACCAAAAGTATAAAACACAAAAAAATTCTTACCATGGAAAGAAAACGTATCGTGCACCACTCCATCCTCCTGCCCTGTGGTGCAACAGATGTCTCCTTCTCCAGAAATGTACTCAATGGGACCGTAATGTTGCAACTACTCACAAGTTGACCTGCTGTGACGAAAAAACGAGTTAGTACATTTCAAACATGAAAAAGGTCATTTTAAAATCAACATGCAAATCCAAAATACCAAAAGTATAAAACACAAAAAAATTCTTACCATGGAAAGAAAACGTATCGTGCACCACTCCATCCTCCTGCCCTGTGGTGCAACAGATGTCCCCTTCTCCAAAAATGTACTCAATGGGACCGTAATGTTGCAACCACTCACAAGTTGACCTGCTGTGACGAAAAAACGAGTTAGTACATTTCAAACATGAAAAAGGTCATTTTAAAATCAACATGCAAATCCAAAATACCAAAAGTATAAAACACAAAAAAATTCTTACCATGGAAAGAAAACGTATCGTGCACCACTCCATCCTCCTGCCCTGTGGTGCAACAGATGTCCCCTTCTACAAAAATGTACTCAATGGGACCGTCATGTTGCAACCACTCACAAGTTGACCTGCTGTGACGAAAAAACGAGTTAGTACATTTCAAACATGAAAAAGGTCATTTTAAAATCAACATGCAAATCCAAAATACCAAAAGTATAAAACACAAAAAAATTCTTACCATGGAAAGAAAACGTATCGTGCACCACTCCATCCTCCTGCCCTGTGGTGCAACAGATGTCCCCTTCTCCAAAAATGTACTCAATGGGACCGTAATGTTGCAACCACTCACAAGTTGACCTGCTGTGACGAAAAAACGAGTTAGTACATTTCAAACATGAAAAAGGTCATTTTAAAATCAACATGCAAATCCAAAATACCAAAAGTATAAAACACAAAAAAATTCTTACCATGGAAAAAAACGTATCGTGCACCACTCCATCCTCCTGCCCTGTGGTGCAACAGATGTCCCCTTCTCCAAAAATGTACTCAATGGGACCGTCATGTTGCAACCACACACAAGCTGACCTGCTGTGACGAAAAAACGAGTTAGTACATTTCAAACATGAAAAAGGTCATTTTAAAATCAACATGCAAATCCAAAATACCAAAAGTATAAAACACAAAAAAATTCTTACCATGGAAAGAAAACGTATCGTGCACCACTCCATCCTCCTGCCCTGTGGTGCAACAGATGTCCCCTTCTCCAAAAATGTACTCAATGGGACCGTCATGTTGCAACCACACACAAGCTGACCTGCTGTGACGAAAAAACGAGTTAGTACATTTCAAACATGAAAAAAGTCATTTTAAAATCAACATGCAAATCCAAAATACCAAAAGTATAAAACACAAAAAAATTCTTACCATGGAAAGAAAACGTATCGGGCATCGCTCCCTCCTCCCGCCCTGTGGTGCAACAGATGTCCCCTTCTCCAGAAATGTACTCAATGGGACCGTAATGTTGCAACCACACACAAGTTGACCTGCTGTGACGAAAAAACGAGTTAGTACATTTCAAACATGAAAAAGGTCATTTTAAAATCAACATGCAAATCCAAAATACCAAAAGTATAAAACACAAAAAAATTCTTACCATGGAAAGAAAACGTATCGTGCACCACTCCATCCTCCTGCCCTGTGGTGCAACAGATGTCTCCTTCTCCAGAAATGTACTCAATGGGACCGTAATGTTGCAACCACTCACAAGTTGACCTGCTGTGACGAAAAAACGAGTTAGTACATTTCAAACATGAAAAAGGTCATTTTAAAATCAACATGCAAATCCAAAATACCAAAAGTATAAAACACAAAAAAATTCTTACCATGGAAAGAAAACGTATCGTGCACCACTCCATCCTCCTGCCCTGTGGTGCAACAGATGTCCCCTTCTCCAAAAATGTACTCAATGGGACCGTCATGTTGCAACCACACACAAGCTGACCTGCTGTGACGAAAAAACGAGTTAGTACATTTCAAACATGAAAAAGGTCATTTTAAAATCAACATGCAAATCCAAAATACCAAAAGTATAAAACACAAAAAAATTCTTACCATGGAAAGAAAACGTATCGGGCATCGCTCCCTCCTCCCGCCCTGTGGTGCAACAGATGTCCCCTTCTCCAGAAATGTACTCAATGGGACCGTAATGTTGCAACCACACACAAGTTGACCTGCTGTGACGAAAAAACGAGTTAGTACATTTCAAACATGAAAAAGGTCATTTTAAAATCAACATGCAAATCCAAAATACCAAAAGTATAAAACACAAAAAAATTCTTACCATGGAAAGAAAACGTATCGGGCATCGCTCCCTCCTCCCGCCCTGTGGTGCAACAGATGTCCCCTACTCCAAAAATGTACTCAATGGGACCGTAATGTTGCAACCACTCACAAGTTGACCTGCTGTGACGAAAAAACGAGTTAGTACATTTCAAACATGAAAAAGGTCATTTTAAAATCAACATGCAAATCCAAAATACCAAAAGTATAAAACACAAAAAAATTCTTACCATGGAAAGAAAACGTATCGGGCATCGCTCCCTCCTCCCGCCCTGTGGTGCAACAGATGTCCCCTTCTCCAAAAAAGTACTCAATGGGACAGTCATGTTGCAACCACACACAAGTTGACCTGCTGTGACGAAAAAACGAGTTAGTACATTTCAAACATGAAAAAGGTCATTTTAAAATCAACATGCAAATCCAAAATACCAAAAGTATAAAACACAAAAAAATTCTTACCATGGAAAGAAAACGTATCGGGCATCGCTCCCTCCTCCCGCCCTGTGGTGCAACAGATGTCCCCTTCTCCAGAAATGTACTCAATGGGACCGTAATGTTGCAACCACACACAAGTTGACCTGCTGTGACGAAAAAACGAGTTAGTACATTTCAAACATGAAAAAGGTCATTTTAAAATCAACATGCAAATCCAAAATACCAAAAGTATAAAACACAAAAAAATTCTTACCATGGAAAGAAAACGTATCGGGCATCGCTCCCTCCTCCCGCCCTGTGGTGCAACAGATGTCCCCTACTCCAAAAATGTACTCAATGGGACCGTAATGTTGCAACCACTCACAAGTTGACCTGCTGTGACGAAAAAACGAGTTAGTACATTTCAAACATGAAAAAGGTCATTTTAAAATCAACATGCAAATCCAAAATACCAAAAGTATAAAACACAAAAAAATTCTTACCATGGAAAGAAAACGTATCGGGCATCGCTCCCTCCTCCCGCCCTGTGGTGCAACAGATGTCCCCTTCTCCAGAAATGTACTCAATGGGACCGTAATGTTGCAACCACACACAAGTTGACCTGCTGTGACGAAAAAACGAGTTAGTACATTTCAAACATGAAAAAGGTCATTTTAAAATCAACATGCAAATCCAAAATACCAAAAGTATAAAACACAAAAAAATTCTTACCATGGAAAGAAAACGTATCGGGCATCGCTCCCTCCTCCCGCCCTGTGGTGCAACAGATGTCCCCTTCTCCAGAAATGTACTCAATGGGACCGTAATGTTGCAACCACACACAAGTTGACCTGCTGTGACGAAAAAACGAGTTAGTACATTTCAAACATGAAAAAGGTCATTTTAAAATCAACATGCAAATCCAAAATACCAAAAGTATAAAACACAAAAAAATTCTTACCATGGAAAGAAAACGTATCGGGCATCGCTCCCTCCTCCCGCCCTGTGGTGCAACAGATGTCCCCTACTCCAAAAATGTACTCAATGGGACCGTAATGTTGCAACCACTCACAAGTTGACCTGCTGTGACGAAAAAACGAGTTAGTACATTTCAAACATGAAAAAGGTCATTTTAAAATCAACATGCAAATCCAAAATACCAAAAGTATAAAACACAAAAAAATTCTTACCATGGAAAGAAAACGTATCGGGCATCGCTCCCTCCTCCCGCCCTGTGGTGCAACAGATGTCCCCTTCTCCAGAAATGTACTCAATGGGACCGTAATGTTGCAACCACACACAAGTTGACCTGCTGTGACGAAAAAACGAGTTAGTACATTTCAAACATGAAAAAGGTCATTTTAAAATCAACATGCAAATCCAAAATACCAAAAGTATAAAACACAAAAAAATTCTTACCATGGAAAGAAAACGTATCGGGCATCGCTCCCTCCTCCCGCCCTGTGGTGCAACAGATGTCCCCTTCTCCAGAAATGTACTCAATGGGACCGTAATGTTGCAACCACACACAAGTTGACCTGCTGTGACGAAAAAACGAGTTAGTACATTTCAAACATGAAAAAGGTCATTTTAAAATCAACATGCAAATCCAAAATACCAAAAGTATAAAACACAAAAAAATTCTTACCATGGAAAGAAAACGTATCGGGCATCGCTCCCTCCTCCCGCCCTGTGGTGCAACACATGTCCCCTACTCCAAAAATGTACTCAATGGGACCGTAATGTTGCAACCACTCACAAGTTGACCTGCTGTGACGAAAAAACGAGTTAGTACATTTCAAACATGAAAAAGGTCATTTTAAAATCAACATGCAAATCCAAAATACCAAAAGTATAAAACACAAAAAAATTCTTACCATGGAAAGAAAACGTATCGGGCATCGCTCCCTCCTCCCGCCCTGTGGTGCAACAGATGTCTCCTTCTCCAGAAATGTACTCAATGGGACCGTAATGTTGCAACCACACACAAGTTGACCTGCTGTGACGAAAAAACGAGTTAGTACATTTCAAACATGAAAAAGGTCATTTTAAAATCAACATGCAAATCCAAAATACCAAAAGTATAAAACACAAAAAAATTCTTACCATGGAAAGAAAACGTATCGTGCACCACTCCCTCCTCCCACCCTGTGGTGCAACAGATGTCCCCTTCTCCAAAAATGTACTCAATGGGACCGTCATGTTGCAACCACACACAAGCTGACCTGCTGTGACGAAAAAACGAGTTAGTACATTTCAAACATGAAAAAGGTCATTTTAAAATCAACATGCAAATCCAAAATACCAAAAGTATAAAACACAAATAATTCTTACCATGGAAAGAAAACGTATCGTGCACCGCTCCCTCCTCCCGCCCTGTGGTGCAACAGATGTCTCCTTCTCCAAAAATGTACTCAATGGGACCGTCATGTTGCAACCACACACAAGTTGACCTGCTGTGACGAGAAAATGAGCTAGTACATTTCAAACATGAAAAAGGTCATTTTAAAATCAACATGCAAATCCAAAATACCAAAAGTATAAAACAGAAAAAAATTCTTACCATGGAAAGAAAACGTATCGTGCACCACTCCCTCCTCCCACCCTGTGGTGCAACAGATGTCCCCTTCTCCAAAAATGTACTCAATGGGACCGTCATGTTGCAACCACACACAAGCTGACCTGCTGTGACGAAAAAACGAGTTAGTACATTTCAAACATGAAAAAGGTCATTTTAAAATCAACATGCAAATCCAAAATACCAAAAGTATAAAACACAAATAATTCTTACCATGGAAAGAAAACGTATCGTGCACCGCTCCCTCCTCCCGCCCTGTGGTGCAACAGATGTCTCCTTCTCCAAAAATGTACTCAATGGGACCGTCATGTTGCAACCACACACAAGTTGACCTGCTGTGACGAAAAAACGAGTTAGTACATTTCAAACATGAAAAAGGTCATTTTAAAATCAACATGCAAATCCAAAATACCAAAAGTATAAAACACAAATAATTCTTACCATGGAAAGAAAACGTATCGTGCACCGCTCACTCCTCCCGCCCTGTGGTGCAACAGATGTCTCCTTCTCCAAAAATGTACTCAATGGGACCGTCATGTTGCAACCACACACAAGTTGACCTGCTGTGACGAGAAAATGAGCTAGTACATTTCAAACATGAAAAAGGTCATTTTAAAATCAACATGCAAATCCAAAATACCAAAAGTATAAAACAGAAAAAAATTCTTACCATGGAAAGAAAACGTATCGTGCACCACTCCCTCCTCCCACCCTGTGGTGCAACAGATGTCCCCTTCTCCAAAAATGTACTCAATGGGACCGTCATGTTGCAACCACACACAAGCTGACCTGCTGTGACGAAAAAACGAGTTAGTACATTTCAAACATGAAAAAGGTCATTTTAAAATCAACATGCAAATCCAAAATACCAAAAGTATAAAACACAAATAATTCTTACCATGGAAAGAAAAACGTATCGTGCACCACTCCCTCCTCCCGCCCTGTGGTGCAACAGATGTCTCCTTCTCCAAAAATGTACTCAATGGGACCGTCATGTTGCAACCACACACAAGTTGACCTGCTGTGACGAAAAAACGAGTTAGTACATTTCAAACATGAAAAAGGTCATTTTAAAATCAACATGCAAATCCAAAATACCAAAAGTATAAAACACAAATAATTCTTACCATGGAAAGAAAACGTATCGTGCACCGCTCCCTCCTCCCGCCCTGTGGTGCAACAGATGTCCCCTTCTCCAAAAATGTACTCAATGGGACCGTCATGTTGCAACCACACACAAGCTGACCTGCTGTGACGAAAAAACGAGTTAGTACATTTCAAACATGAAAAAGGTCATTTTAAAATCAACATGCAAATCCAAAATACCAAAAGTATAAAACACAAATAATTCTTACCATGGAAAGAAAACGTATCGTGCACCGCTCCCTCCTCCCGCCCTGTGGTGCAACAGATGTCTCCTTCTCCAAAAATGTACTCAATGGGACCGAAATGTTGCAACCACACACAAGTTGACCTGCTGTGACGAGAAAATGAGCTAGTACATTTCAAACATGAAAAAGGTCATTTTAAAATCAACATGCAAATCCAAAATACCAAAAGTATAAAACAGAAAAAAATTCTTACCATGGAAAGAAAACGTATCGTGCACCACTCCCTCCTCCCACCCTGTGGTGCAACAGATGTCCCCTTCTCCAAAAATGTACTCAATGGGACCAAAAGTATAAAACACAAATAATTCTTACCATGGAAAGAAAACGTATCGTGCACCGCTCCCTCCTCCCGCCCTGTGGTGCAACAGATGTCCCCTTCTCCAAAAATGTACTCAATGGGACCGTCATGTTGCAACCACACACAAGTTGACCTGCTGTGACGAGAAAATGAGCTAGTACATTTCAAACATGAAAAAGGTCATTTTAAAATCAACATGCAAATCCAAAATACCAAAAGTATAAAACAGAAAAAAATTCTTACCATGGAAAGAAAACGTATCGTGCACCACTCCCTCCTCCCGCCCTGTGGTGCAACAGATGTCCCCTTCTCCAAAAATGTACTCAATGGGACCGTCATGTTGCAACCACACACAAGCTGACCTGCTGTGACGAAAAAACGAGTTAGTACATTTCAAACATGAAAAAGGTCATTTTAAAATCAACATGCAAATCCAAAATACCAAAAGTATAAAACAAAAAAATTCTTACCATGGAAAGAAAACATATCGTGCACCGCTCCCTCCTCCGCCCTGTGGTGCAACAGATGTCCCCTTCTCCAAAAATGTACTCAATGTGACCGTAATGTTGCAATCACACACAAGTTGACCTGCTGTGACGAAAAAACGAGTTAGTACATTTCAAACATGAAAAAGGTCATTTTAAAATCAACATGCAAATCCAAAATACCAAATGTATAAAACACAAAAAAAACTTACCATGGAAAGAAAACGTATCGTGCACCGCTCCCTCCTCCCGCCCTGTGGTGCAACAGATGTCCCCTTCTCCAAAAATGTACTCAATGGGACCGTAATGTTGCAACCACACACAAGTTGACCTGCTGTGACGAAAAAACGAGTTAGTACATTTCAAACATGAAAAAGGTCATTTTAAAATCAACATGCAAATCCAAAATACCAAAAGTATAAAACACAAAAAAATTCTTACCATGGAAAGAAAACGTATCGTGCACCGCTCCCTCCTCCCGCCCTGTGGTGCAACAGATGTCCCCTTCTTCAAAAATGTACTCAATGGGACCGTCATGTTGCAGCCACACACAAGTTGACCTGCTGTGACGAGAAAACGAGTTAGTACATTTCAAACATGAAAAAGGTCATTTTAAAATCAACATGCAAATCCAAAATACCAAAAGTATAAAACACAAAAAAATTCTTACCATGGAAAGAAAACGTATCGTGCACCACTCCCTCCTCCCACCCTGTGGTGCAACAGATATCCCCTTCTCCAAATATGTACTCAATGGGACCGTAATGTTGCAACCACACACAAGTTGACCTGCTGTGACGAGAAAACGAGTTAGTACGTTTCAAACATGAAAAAGGTCATTTTAAAATCAACATGCAAATCCAAAATACCAAAAGTATAAAACACAAAAAAATTCTTACCATGGAAAGAAAACATATCGTGCACCGCTCCCTCCTCCGCCCTGTGGTGCAACAGATGTCCCCTTCTCCAAAAATGTACTCAATGTGACCGTAATGTTGCAATCACACACAAGTTGACCTGCTGTGACGAAAAAACGAGTTAGTACATTTCAAACATGAAAAAGGTCATTTTAAAATCAACATGCTAATCCAAAATACCAAATGTATAAAACACAAAAAAAACTTACCATGGAAAGAAAACGTATCGTGCACCGCTCCCTCCTCCCGCCCTGTGGTGCAACAGATGTCCCCTTCTCCAAAAATGTACTCAATGGGACCGTAATGTTGCAACCACACACAAGTTGACCTGCTGTGACGAAAAAACGAGTTAGTACATTTCAAACATGAAAAAGGTCATTTTAAAATCAACATGCAAATCCAAAATACCAAAAGTATAAAACACAAAAAAATTCTTACCATGGAAAGAAAACGTATCGTGCACCACTCCCTCCTCCCGCCCTGTGGTGCAACAGATATCCCCTTCTCCAAATATGTACTCAATGGGACCGTAATGTTGCAACCACACACAAGTTGACCTGCTGTGACGAGAAAACGAGTTAGTACGTTTCAAACATGAAAAAGGTCATTTTAAAATCAACATGCAAATCCAAAAAACCAAAAGTATAAAACACAAAAAAATTCTTACCATGGAAAGAAAACGTATCGTGCACCGCTCCCTCCTCCCGCCCTGTGGTGCAACAGATGTCCCCTTCTCCAAAAATGAACTCAATGGGACCGTAATGTTGCAGTCACACACGAGATGACCTGCTGTGACGAAAAAACGAGTTAGTACATTTCAAACATGAAAAAGGTCATTTTAAAATCAACATGCAAATCCATAATACCAAAAGTATAAAACACAAAGAATTCTTACCATGGAAAGAAAACGTATCGTGCACCGCTCCCTCCTCCCGCTCTGTGGTGCAACAGATGTCCCCTTCTCCAAAAATGTACTCAATGGGACCGTAATGTTGCAACCACACACAAGTTGACCTGCTGTGACGAAAAATCGAGTTAGTACATTTCAAACATGAAAAAGGTCATTTTGAAATCAACATGCAAATCCAAAATACCAAAAGTATAAAACACAAAAAAATTCTTACCATGGAAAGAAAACGTATCTTGCACCGCTCCCTCCTCCCGCCCTGTGGTGCAACAGATGTCCCCTTCTCCAAAAATGAACTCAATTGGACCGTAATGTTGCAACCGCACACAAGTTGACCTGCTGTGACGAAAAAACGAGTTAGTACATTTCAAACATGAAAAAGGTCATTTTAAAATCAACATGCAAATCCAAAATACCAAAAGTATAAAACACAAAAAAATTCTTACCATGGAAAGAAAACGTATCGTGCACCGCTCCCTCCTCCCGCCCTGTGGTGCAACAGATGTCCCCTTCTCCAAAAATGTACTCAATGGGACCGTCATGTTGCAGCCACACACAAGTTGACCTGCTGTGACGAAAAAACGAGTTAGTACATTTCAAACATGAAAAAGGTCATTTTAAAATCAACATGCAAATCCAAAATACCAAAAGTATAAAACACAAAAAAATTCTTACCATGGAAGGCAAACGTATCGTGAACCGCTCCGTCCTGCCGCCCTGTGGTGCAACAGATGTCCCCTTCTCCAAAAATGTACTCAATGGGACCGTAATGTTGCAACCACTCACAAGTTGACCTGTTGTGAGGAAAAAACGAGTTAGTACATTTCAAACATGAAAAAGGTCATTTTAAAATCAACATGCAAATCCAAAATACCAAAAGTATAAAACACAAAAAAATTCTTACCATGGAAAAAAAACGTATCGTGCACCGCTCCCTCCTCCCGCCCTGTGGTGCAACAGATGTCCCCTTCTCCAAAAATGTACTCAATGGGACCGTAATGTTGCAACCACACACAAGTTGACCTGCTGTGACGAAAAAACGAGTTAGTACATTTCAAACATGAAAAAGGTCATTTTAAAATCAACATGCAAATCCAAAATACCAAAAGTATAAAACACAAAAAAATTCTTACCATGGAAAGAAAACGTATCGTGCACCGCTCCCTCCTCCCGCCCTGTGGTGCAACAGATGTCCCCTTCTCCAAAAATGTACTCAATGGGACCGTAATGTTGCAACCACACACAAGTTGACCTGCTGTGACGAAAAAACGAGTTAGTACATTTCAAACATGAAAAAGGTCATTTTAAAATCAATATGCAAATCAAAATACCAAAAGTATAAAACACAAAAAAAATTCTTACCATGGAAAGAAAACGTATCGTGCACTGCTCCCTCCTCCCGCCCTGTGGTGCAACAGATGTCCCCTTCTCCAAAAATGTACTCAATGGGACCGTAATGTTGCAACCACACACAAGTTGACCTGCTGTGACGAAAAAACGAGTTAGTACATTTCAAACATGAAAAAGGTCATTTTAAAATCAACATGCAAATCCAAAATACCAAAAGTATAAAACACAAAAAAATTCTTACCATGGAAAGAAAATGTATCGTGCACCGCTCCCTCCTCCCGCCCTGTGGTGCAACAGATGTCCCCTTCTCCAAAAATGTACTCAATGGGACCGTAATGTTGCAACCACACACAAGTTGACCTGCTGTGGCGAGAAAACGAGTTAGTACATTTCGAACATGAAAAAGGTCATTTTAAAATCAACATGCAAATCCAAAATACCAAAAGTATAAAACACAAAAAAATTCTTACCATGGAAAGAAAACGTATCGTCCACCGCTCCCTCCTCCTGCCCTGTGGTGCAACAGATGTCCCCTTCTCCAAAAATGTACTCAATGGGACCGTAATGTTGCAACCACACACAAGTTGACATGCTGTGAGGAAAAAACGGGTTAGTACATTTCAAACATGAAAAAGGTCATTTTAAAATCAACATGCAAATCCAAAATACCAAAAGTATAAAACACAAAAAAATTCTTACCATGGAAAGAAAACGTATCTTGCACCGCTCCCTCCTCCCGCCCTGTGGTGCAACAGATGTCCCCTTCTCCAAAAATGAACTCAATTGGACCGTAATGTTGCAACCGCACACAAGTTGACCTGCTGTGACGAAAAAACGAGTTAGTACATTTCAAACATGAAAAAGGTCATTTTAAAATCAACATGCAAATCCAAAATACCAAAAGTATAAAACACAAAAAAATTCTTACCATGGAATGAAAACGTATCGTGCACCGCTCCCTCCTCCCGCCCTGTGGTGCAACAGATGTCCCCTTCTCCAAAAATGTACTCAATGGGACCGTCATGTTGCAACCACACACAAGTTGACCTGCTGTGACGAAAAAACGAGTTAGTACATTTCAAACATGAAAAAGGTCATTTTAAAATCAACATGCAAATCCAAAATACCAAAAGTATAAAACACACAAAAATTCTTACCATGGAACGAAAACGTATCGTGCACCGGTCCCACCTCCCGCCCTGTGGTGCAACAGATGTCCCCTTCTCCAAAAATGAACTCAATGGGACCGTAATGTTGCAGCCACACACAAGTTGACCTGCTGTGACGAAAAAACGAGTTAGTACATTTCAAACATGAAAAAGGTCATTTTAAAATCAACATGCAAATCCAAAATACCAAAAGTATAAAACACAAAAAAATTCTTACCATGGAAAGAAAACGTATCGTGCACCACTCCCTCCTCCCGCCCTGTGGTGCAACAGATATCCCCTTCTCCAAATATGTTCTCAATGGGACCGTAATGTTGCAACCACACACAAGTTGACCTGCTGTGACGAGAAAACGAGTTAGTACGTTTCAAACATGAAAAAGGTCATTTTAAAATCAACATGCAAATCCAAAATACCAAAAGTATAAAACACAAAAAAATTCTTACCATGGAAAGAAAACATATCGTGCACCGCTCCCTCCTCCGCCCTGTGGTGCAACAGATGTCCCCTTCTCCAAAAATGTACTCAATGTGACCGTAATGTTGCAATCACACACAAGTTGACCTACTGTGACGAAAAAACGAGTTAGTACATTTCAAACATGAAAAAGGTCATTTTAAAATCAACATGCAAATCCAAAATACCAAATGTATAAAACACAAAAAAAACTTACCATGGAAAGAAAACGTATCGTGCACCGCTCCCTCCTCCCGCCCTGTGGTGCAACAGATGTCCCCTTCTCCAAAAATGTACTCAATGGGACCGTAATGTTGCAACCACACACAAGTTGACCTGCTGTGACGAAAAAACGAGTTAGTACATTTCAAACATGAAAAAGGTCATTTTAAAATCAACATGCAAATCCAAAATACCAAAAGTATAAAACACAAAAAAATTCTTACCAAGGAAAGAAAACGTATCGTGCACCGCTCCCTCCTCCCGCCCTGTGGTGCAACAGATGTCCCCTTCTTCAAAAATGTACTCAATGGGACCGTCATGTTGCAGCCACACACAAGTTGACCTGCTGTGACGAGAAAACGAGTTAGTACATTTCAAACATGAAAAAGGTCATTTTAAAATCAACATGCAAATCCAAAATACCAAAAGTATAAAACACAAAAAAATTCTTACCATGGAAAGAAAACGTATCGTGCACCACTCCCTCCTCCCGCCCTGTGGTGCAACAGATATCCCCTTCTCCAAATATGTACTCAATGGGACCGTAATGTTGCAACCACACACAAGTTGACCTGCTGTGACGAGAAAACGAGTTAGTACGTTTCAAACATGAAAAAGGTCATTTTAAAATCAACATGCAAATCCAAAAAACCAAAAGTATAAAACACAAAAAAATTCTTACCATGGAAAGAAAACGTATCGTGCACCGCTCCCTCCTCCCGCCCTGTGGTGCAACAGATGTCCCCTTCTCCAAAAATGAACTCAATGGGACCGTAATGTTGCAGTCACACACGAGATGACCTGCTGTGACGAAAAAACGAGTTAGTACATTTCAAACATGAAAAAGGTCATTTTAAAATCAACATGCAAATCCATAATACCAAAAGTATAAAACACAAAGAATTCTTACCATGGAAAGAAAACGTATTGTGCACCGCTCCCTCCTCCCGCTCTGTGGTGCAACAGATGTCCCCTTCTCCAAAAATGTACTCAATGGGACCGTAATGTTGCAACCACACACAAGTTGACCTGCTGTGACGAAAAATCGAGTTAGTACATTTCAAACACGAAAAAGGTCATTTTGAAATCAACATGCAAATCCAAAATAACAAAAGTATAAAACACAAAAAAATTCTTACCATGGAAAGAAAACGTATCGAGAACCGCTCCCTCCTCCCGCCCTGTGGTGCAACAGATGCCCCGTTCTCCAAAAATGTACTCAATGGGACCGTAATGTTGCAACCACACACAAGTTGACCTGCTGTGACGAAAACACGAGTTAGTACATTTTGAACATGACAAAGGTCATTTTAAAATCAACATGCAAATCCAAAATACCAAAAGTATAAAACACAAAAAAATTCTTACCATGGAAAGAAAACATATCGTGCACCGCTCCCTCCTCCGCCCTGTGGTGCAACAGATGTCCCCTTCTCCAAAAATGTACTCAATGGGACCGTAATGTTGCAATCACACACAAGTTGACCTGCTGTGACGAAAAAACGAGTTAGTACATTTCAAACATGAAAAAGGTCATTTTAAAATCAACATGCAAATCCAAAATACCAAATGTATAAAACACAAAAAAAAACTTACCATGGAAAGAAAACGTATCGTGCACCGCTCCCTCCTCCCGCCCTGTGGTGCAACAGATGTCCCCTTCTCCAAAAATGTACTCAATGGGACCGTAATGTTGCAACCACACACAAGTTGACCTGCTGTGAAGAAAAAACGAGTTAGTACATTTCAAACATGAAAAAGTTCATTTTAAAATCAACATGCAAATCCAAAATACCAAAAGTATAAAACACAAAAAAATTCTTACCATGGAAAGAAAACGTATCTTTCACCGCTCCCTCCTCCCGCCCTGTGGTGCAACAGATGTCCCCTTCTCCAAAAATGAACTCAATTGGACCGTAATGTTGCAACCGCACACAAGTTGACCTGCTGTGACGAAAAAACGAGTTAGTACATTTCAAACATGAAAAAGGTCATTTTAAAATCAACATGCAAATCCAAAATACCAAAAGTATAAAACACAAAAAAATTCTTACCATGGAAAGAAAACGTATCGTGCACCGCTCCCTCCTCCCGCCCTGTGGTGCAACAGATGTCCCCTTCTCCAAAAATGTACTCAATGGGACCGTCATGTTGCAGCCACACACAAGTTGACCTGCTGTGACGAAAAAACGAGTTAGTACATTTCAAACATGAAAAAGGTCATTTTAAAATCAACATGCAAATCCAAAATACCAAAAGTATAAAACACAAAAAAATTCTTACCATGGAAGGAAAACGTATCGTGAACCGCTCCGTCCTGCCGCCCTGTGGTGCAACAGATGTCCCCTTCTCCAAAAATGTACTCAATGGGACCGTAATGTTGCAACCACTCACAAGTTGACCTGTTGTGAGGAAAAAACGAGTTAGTACATTTCAAACATGAAAAAGGTCATTTTAAAATCAACATGCAAATCCAAAATACCAAAAGTATAAAACACAAAAAAATTCTTACCATGGAAAGAAAACGTATCGTGCACCGCTCCCTCCTCCCGCCCTGTGGTGCAACAGATGTCCCCTTCTCCAAAAATGTACTCAATGGGACCGTAATGTTGCAACCACACACAAGTTGACCTGCTGTGACGAAAAAACGAGTTAGTACATTTCAAACATGAAAAAGGTCATTTTAAAATCAACATGCAAATCCAAAATACCAAAAGTATAAAACACAAAAAAATTCTTACCATGGAAAGAAAACGTATCGTGCACCGCTCCCTCCTCCCGCCCTGTGGTGCAACAGATGTCCCCTTCTCCAAAAATGTACTCAATGGGACCGTAATGTTGCAACCACACACAAGTTGACCTGCTGTGACGAAAAAACGAGTTAGTACATTTCAAACATGAAAAAGGTCATTTTAAAATCAATATGCAAATCAAAATACCAAAAGTATAAAACACAAAAAAAATTCTTACCATGGAAAGAAAACGTATCGTGCACTGCTCCCTCCTCCCGCCCTGTGGTGCAACAGATGTCCACTTCTCCAAAAATGTACTCAATGGGACCGTAATGTTGCAACCACACACAAGTTGACCTGCTGTGACGAAAAAACGAGTTAGTACATTTCAAACATGAAAAAGGTCATTTTAAAATCAACATGCAAATCCAAAATACCAAAAGTATAAAACACAAAAAAATTCTTACCATGGAAAGAAAATGTATCGTGCACCGCTTCCTCCTCCCGCCCTGTGGTGCAACAGATGTCCCCTTCTCCAAAAATGTACTCAATGGGACCGTAATGTTGCAACCACACACAAGTTGACCTGCTGTGGCGAGAAAACGAGTTAGTACATTTCGAACATGAAAAAGGTCATTTTAAAATCAACATGCAAATCCAAAATACCAAAAGTATAAAACACAAAAAAATTCTTACCATGGTAAGAAAACGTATCGTGCACCGCTCCCTCCTCCTGCCCTGTGGTGCAACAGATGTCCCCTTCTCCAAAAATGTACTCAATGGGACCGTAATGTTGCAACCACACACAAGTTGACATGCTGTGAGGAAAAAACGGGTTAGTACATTTCAAACATGAAAAAGGTCATTTTAAAATCAACATGCAAATCCAAAATACCAAAAGTATAAAACACAAAAAAATTCTTACCATGGAAAGAAAACGTATCTTGCACCGCTCCCTCCTCCCGCCCTGTGGTGCAACAGATGTCCCCTTCTCCAAAAATGAACTCAATTGGACCGTAATGTTGCAACCGCACACAAGTTGACCTGCTGTGACGAAAAAACGAGTTAGTACATTTCAAACATGAAAAAGGTCATTTTAAAATCAACATGCAAATCCAAAATACCAAAAGTATAAAACACAAAAAAATTCTTACCATGGAAAGAAAACGTATCGTGCACCGCTCCCTCCTCCCGCCCTGTGGTGCAACAGATGTCCCCTTCTCCAAAAATGTACTCAATGGGACCGTCATGTTGCAGCCACACACAAGTTGACCTGCTGTGACGAAAAAACGAGTTAGTACATTTCAAACATGAAAAAGGTCATTTTAAAATCAACATGCAAATCCAAAATACCAAAAGTATAAAACACACAAAAATTCTTACCATGGAACGAAAACGTATCGTGCACCGGTCCCACCTCCCGCCCTGTGGTGCAACAGATGTCCCCTTCTCCAAAAATGAACTCAATGGGACCGTAATGTTGCAGCCACACACAAGTTGACCTGCTGTGACGAAAAAACGAGTTAGTACATTTCAAACATGAAAAAGGTCATTTTAAAATCAACATGCAAATCCATAATACCAAAAGTATAAAACACAAAAAAAAAAATTACCATGGAAAGAAAACGTATCGTGCACCGCCCCCTCCTCCCGCTCTGTGGTGCAACAGATGTCCCCTTCTCCAAAAATGTACTCAATGGGACCGTAATGTTGGAACCACACACAAGTTGACCTGCTGTGACGAAAAATCGAGTTAGTACATTTCAAACATGAAAAAGGTCATTTTGAAATCAACATGCAAATCCAAAATACCAAAAGTATAAAACATAAAAAAATTCTTACCATGGAAAGAAAACGTATCGTGAACCGCTCCGTCCTCCCGTCCTGTGGTGCAACAGATGTCCCCTTCTCCAAAAATGTACTCAATGGGACCGTAATGTTGCAACCACTCACAAGTTGACCTGTTGTGAGGAAAAAACGAGTTAGTACATTTCAGACATGAAAAAGGTCATTTTAAAATCAACATGCAAATCCAAAATACCAAAAGTATAAAACACAAAAAAATTCTTACCATGGAAAGAAAACGTATCGTGCACCGCTCCCTCCTCCCGCCCTGTGGTGCAACAGATGTCCCCTTCTCCAAAAATGTACTCAATGGGACCGTAATGTTGCAACCACACACAAGTTGACCTGCTGTGACGAAAAAACGAGTTAGTACATTTCAAACATGAAAAAGGTCATTTTAAAATCAACATGCAAATCCAAAATACCAAAAGTATAAAACACAAAAAAATTCTTACCATGGAAAGAAAACGTATCGTGCACCGCTCCCTCCTCCCGCCCTGTGGTGCAACAGATGTCCCCTTCTCCAAAAATGTACTCAATGGGACCGTAATGTTGCAACCACACACAAGTTGACCTGCTGTGACGAAAAAACGAGTTAGTACATTTCAAACATGAAAAAGGTCATTTTAAAATCAATATGCAAATCAAAATACCAAAAGTATAAAACACAAAAAAAATTCTTACCATGGAAAGAAAACGTATCGTGCACTGCTCCCTCCTCCCGCCCTGTGGTGCAACAGATGTCCCCTTCTCCAAAAATGTACTCAATGGGACCGTAATGTTGCAACCACACACAAGTTGACCTGCTGTGACGGAAAAACGAGTTAGTACATTTCAAACATGAAAAAGGTCATTTTAAAATCAACATGCAAATCCAAAATACCAAAAGTATAAAACACCAAAAATTCTTACCATGGAAAGAAAATGTATCGTGCACCGCTCCCTCCTCCCGCCCTGTGGTGCAACAGATGTCCCCTTCTCCAAAAATGTACTCAATGGGACCGTAATGTTGCAACCACACACAAGTTGACCTGCTGTGACGAGAAAACGAGTTAGTACATTTCAAACATGAAAAAGGTCATTTTAAAATCAACATGCAAATCCAAAATACCAAAAGTATAAAACACAAAAAAATTCTTACCATGGAAAGAAAACGTATCGTGCACCACTCCCTCCTCCCGCCCTGTGGTGCAACAGATATCCCCTTCTCCAAATATGTACTCAATGGGACCGTAATGTTGCAACCACACACAAGTTGACCTGCTGTGACGAAAAAACGAGTTAGTACATTTCAAACATGAAAAAGGTCATTTTAAAATCAACATGCAAATCAAAATACCAAAAGTATAAAACACAAAAAAAATTCTTACCATGGAAAGAAAACGTATCGTGCACTGCTCCCTCCTCCCGCCCTGTGGTGCAATAGATGTCCCCTTCTCCAAATATGTACTCAATGGGACCGTAATGTTGCAACCACACACAAGTTGACCTGCTGTGACGAAAAAACGAGTTAGTACATTTCAAACATGAAAAAGGTCATTTTAAAATCAACATGCAAATCCAAAATACCAAAAGTATAAAACACAAAAAAATTCTTACCATGGAAAGAAAACGTATCGTGCACCGCTCCCTCCTCCCGCCCTGTGGTGCAACAGATGTCCCCTTCTCCAAAAATGTTACCAATGGGACCGTAATGTTGCAACCACACACAAGTTGACCTGCTGTGACGAAAAAACGAGTTAGTACATTTCAAACATGAAAAAGGTCATTTTAAAATCAATATGCAAATCAAAATACCAAAAGTATAAAACACAAAAAAAATTCTTACCATGGAAAGAAAACGTATCGTGCACCGCTCCCTCCTCCCGCCCTGTGGTGCAACAGATGTCCCCTTCTCCAAAAATGTACTCAATGGGACCGTAATGTTGCAACCACACACAAGTTGACCTGCTGTGACGAAAAAACGAGTTAGTACATTTCAAACATGAAAAAGGTCATTTTAAAATCAACATGCAAATCCAAAATACCAAAAGTATAAAACACAAAAAATTCTTACCATGGAAAGAAAATGTATCGTGCACCGCTCCCTCCTCCCGCCCTGTGGTGCAACAGATGTCCCCTTCTCCAAAAATGTACTCAATGGGACCGTAATGTTGCAACCACACACAAGTTGACCTGCTGTGACGAGAAAACGAGTTAGTACATTTCAAACATGAAAAAGGTCATTTTAAAATCAACATGCAAATCCAAAATACCAAAAGTATAAAACACAAAAAAATTCTTACCATGGAAAGAAAACGTATCGTGCACCGCTCCCTCCTCCTGCCCTGTGGTGCAACAGATGTCCCCTTCTCCAAAAATGTACTCAATGGGACCGTAATGTTGCAACCACACACAAGTTGACCTGCTGTGACGAGAAAACGAGTTAGTACATTTCAAACATGAAAAAGGTCATTTTAAAATCAACATGCAAATCCAAAATACCAAAAGTATAAAACACAAAAAAATTCTTACCATGGAAAGAAAACGTATCGTGCACCACTCCCTCCTCCCGCCCTGTGGTGCAACAGATATCCCCTTCTCCAAATATGTACTCAATGGGACCGTAATGTTGCAACCACACACAAGTTGACCTGCTGTGACGAGAAAACGAGTTAGTACATTTCAAACATGAAAAAGGTCATTTTAAAATCAACATGCAAATCCAAAATACCAAAAGTATAAAACACAAAAAAATTCTTACCATGGAAAGAAAACGTATCGTGCACTGCTCCCTCCTCCCGCCCTGTGGTGCAACAGATGTCCCCTTCTCCAAAAATGTACTCAATGGGACCGTAATGTTGCAACCACACACAAGTTGACCTGCTGTGACGAGAAAACGAGTTAGTACATTTCAAACATGAAAAAGGTCATTTTAAAATCAACATGCAAATCCATAATACCAAAAGTATAAAACACAAAAAAATTCTTACCATGGAAAGAAAACGTATCGTGCACCGCTCCCTCCCCCCGCCCTGTGGTGCAACAGATGTCCCCTTCTCCAAAAATGTACTCAATGGGACCGTAATGTTGCAACCACACACAAATTGACCTACTGTGACGAAAAAACGAGTTAGTACATTTCAAACATGAAAAAGGTCATTTTAAAATCAACATGCAAATCCAAAATACCAAAAGTATAAAACACAAAAAAATTCTTACCATGGAAAGAAAACGTATCGTGCACCGGTCCCAACTCCCGCCCTGTGGTGCAACAGATTTCCCCTTCTCCAAAAGAGAACTCAATGGGACCGTAATGTTGCAACCACACACAAGTTGACCTGCTGTGAGGAAAAAACGAGTTAGTACATTTCAAACATGAAAAAGGTCATTTTAAAATCAACATGCAAATCCATAATACCAAAAGTATAAAACACAAAAAAATTCTTACCATGGAAAGAAAACGTATCGTGCACCGGTCCCAACTCCCGCCCTGTGGTGCAACAGATTTCCCCTTCTCCAAAAGAGAACTCAATGGGACCGTAATGTTGCAACCACACACAAGTTGACCTGCTGTGAGGAAAAAACGAGTTAGTACATTTCAAACATGAAAAAGGTCATTTTAAAATCAACATGCAAATCCATAATACCAAAAGTATAAAACACAAAAAAATTCTTACCATGGAAAGAAAACGTATCGTGCACCGCTCCCTCCTCCCGCCCTGTGGTGCAACAGATGTCCCCTTCTCCAAAAATGTACTCAATGGGACCGTAATGTTGCAACCACACACAAGTTGACCTGCTGTGACGAGAAAACGAGTTAGTACATTTCAAACATGAAAAAGGTCATTTTAAAATCAACATGCAAATCCAAAATACCAAAAGTATAAAGCAGAAAAAAATTCTTACCATGGAAAGAAAACGTATCTTGCACCGCTCCCTCCTCCCGCCCTGTGGTGCAACAGATGTCCCCTTCTCCAAAAATGTACTCAATGGGACCGTAATGTTGCAACCACACACAAGTTGACCTGCTGTGACGAGAAAACGAGTTAGTACATTTCAAACATGAAAAAGGTCATTTTAAAATCAACATGCAAATCCAAAATACCAAAAGTATAAAACACAAAAAAATTCTTACCATGGAAAGAAAACGTATCGTGCACCGCTCCCTCCTCCCGCCCTGTGGTGCAACAGATGTCCCCTTCTCCAAAAATGTACTCAATGGGACCGTAATGTTGCAACCACACACAAATTGACCTACTGTGACGAAAAAACGAGTTAGTACATTTCAAACATGAAAAAGGTCATTTTAAAATCAACATGCAAATCCAAAATACCAAAAGTATAAAACACAAAAAAATTCTTACCATGGAAAGAAAACGTATCGTGCACCGGTCCCAACTCCCGCCCTGTGGTGCAACAGATTTCCCCTTCTCCAAAAATGTACTCAATGGGACCGTAATGTTGCAACCACACACAAGTTGACCTGCTGTGACGGAAAAACGAGTTAGTACATTTCAAACATGAAAAAGGTCATTTTAAAATCAACATGCAAATCCAAAATACCAAAAGTATAAAACACAAAAAATTCTTACCATGGAAAGAAAATGTATCGTGCACCGCTCCCTCCTCCCGCCCTGTGGTGCAACAGATGTCCCCTTCTCCAAAAATGTACTCAATGGGACCGTAATGTTGCAACCACACACAAGTTGACCTGCTGTGACGAGAAAACGAGTTAGTACATTTCAAACATGAAAAAGGTCATTTTAAAATCAACATGCAAATCCAAAATACCAAAAGTATAAAACACAAAA
Organism: Schistocerca nitens; assembly: GCF_023898315.1. Lineage (NCBI taxonomy): Eukaryota > Metazoa > Arthropoda > Insecta > Orthoptera > Acrididae > Schistocerca > Schistocerca nitens. The sequence continues at coordinate 136,240,617 of NC_064618.1, forward strand.
AATTCTTACCATGGAAAGAAAATGTATCGTGCACCGCTCCCTCCTCCCGCCCTGTGGTGCAACAGATGTCCCCTTCTCCAAAAATGTACTCAATGGGACTGTAATGTTGCAACCACACACAAGTTGACCTGCTGTGACGAGAAAACGAGTTAGTACATTTCAAACATGAAAAAGGTCATTTTAAAATCAACATGCATATCCAAAATACCAAAAGTATAAAACACAAAAAAATTCTTACCATGGAAAGAAAACGTATCGTGCACCACTCCCTCCTCCCGCCCTGTGGTGCAACAGATATCCCCTTCTCCAAATATGTACTCAATGGGACCGTAATGTTGCAACCACACACAAGTTGACCTGCTGTGACGAAAAAACGAGTTAGTACATTTCAAACATGAAAAAGGTCATTTTAAAATCAACATGCAAATCAAAATACCAAAAGTATAAAACACAAAAAAATTCTTACCATGGAAAGAAAACGTATCGTGCACTGCTCCCTCCTCCCGCCCTGTGGTGCAACAGATGTCCCCTTCTCCAAAAATGTACTCAATGGGACCGTAATGTTGCAACCACACACAAGTTGACCTGCTGTGACGAAAAACCGAGTTAGTACATTTCAAACATGAAAAAGGTCATTTTAAAATCAACATGCAAATCCAAAATACCAAAAGTATAAAACACAAAAAAATTCTTACCATGGAAAGAAAACGTATCGTGCACCGCTCCCTCCTCCCGCCCTGTGGTGCAACAGATGTCCCCTTCTCCAAAAATGTACTCAATGGGACCGTAATGTTGCAACCACACACAAATTGACCTACTGTGACGAAAAAACGAGTTAGTACATTTCAAACATGAAAAAGGTCATTTTAAAATCAACATGCAAATCCAAAATACCAAAAGTATAAAACACAAAAAAATTCTTACCATGGAAAGAAAACGTATCGTGCACCGGTCCCAACTCCCGCCCTGTGGTGCAACAGATTTCCCCTTCTCCAAAAATGTACTCAATGGGACCGTAATGTTGGAACCACACACAAGTTGACCTGCTGTGACGAAAAATCGAGTTAGTACATTTCAAACATGAAAAAGGTCATTTTGAAATCAACATGCAAATCCAAAATAACAAAAGTATAAAACATAAAAAAATTCTTACCATGGAAAGAAAACGTATCGTGAACCGCTCCGTCCTCCCGCCCTGTGGTGCAACAGATGTCCCCTTCTCCAAAAATGTACTCAATGGGACCGTAATGTTGCAACCACTCACAAGTTGACCTGTTGTGAGGAAAAAACGAGTTAGTACATTTCAAACATGAAAAAGGTCATTTTAAAATCAACATGCAAATCCAAAATACCAAAAGTATAAAACACAAAAAAATTCTTACCATGGAAAGAAAACGTATCGTGCACCGCTCCCTCCTCCCGCCCTGTGGTGCAACAGATGTCCCCTTCTCCAAAAATGTACTCAATGGGACCGTAATGTAGCAACCACACACAAGTTGACCTGCTGTGACGAAAAAACGAGTTAGTACATTTCAAACATGAAAAAGGTCATTTTAAAATCAACATGCAAATCCAAAATACCAAAAGTATAAAACACAAAAAAATTCTTACCATGGAAAGAAAACGTATCGTGCACCGCTCCCTCCTCCCGCCCTGTGGTGCAACAGATGTCCCCTTCTCCAAAAATGTACTCAATGGGACCGTAATGTTGCAACCACACACAAGTTGACCTGCTGTGACGAAAAAACGAGTTAGTACATTTCAAACATGAAAAAGGTCATTTTAAAATCAATATGCAAATCAAAATACCAAAAGTATAAAACACAAAAAAAATTCTTACCATGGAAAGAAAACGTATCGTGCACCACTCCCTCCTCCCGCCCTGTGGTGCAACAGATATCCCCTTCTCCAAATATGTACTCAATGGGACCGTAATGTTGCAACCACACACAAGTTGACCTGCTGTGACGAGAAAACGAGTTAGTACATTTCAAACATGAAAAAGGTCATTTTAAAATCAACATGCAAATCCAAAATACCAAAAGTATAAAACACAAAAAAATGCTTACCATGGAAAGAAAACGTATCGTGCACCGCTCCCTCCTCCCGCCCTGTGGTGCAACAGATGTCCCCTTCTCCAAAAATGTACTCAATGGGACCGTAATGTTGCAACCACACACAAGTTGACCTGCTGTGACGAGAAAACGAGTTAGTACATTTCAAACATGAAAAAGGTCATTTTAAAATCAACATGCAAATCCAAAATACCAAAAGTATAAAACACAAAAAAATTCTTACCATGGAAAGAAAACGTATCGTGCACCGCTCCCTCCTCCCGCCCTGTGGTGCAACAGATGTCCCCTTCTCCAAAAATGTACTCAATGGGACCGTAATGTTGCAACCACACACAAATTGACCTACTGTGACGAAAAAACGAGTTAGTACATTTCAAACATGAAAAAGGTCATTTTAAAATCAACATGCAAATCCAAAATACCAAAAGTATAAAACACAAAAAAATTCTTACCATGGAAAGAAAACGTATCGTGCACCGGTCCCAACTCCCGCCCTGTGGTGCAACAGATTTCCCCTTCTCCAAAAGAGAACTCAATGGGACCGTAATGTTGCAACCACACACAAGTTGACCTGCTGTGAGGAAAAAACGAGTTAGTACATTTCAAACATGAAAAGGTCATTTTCAAATCAACATGCAAATCCATAATACCAAAAGTATAAAACCCAAAAAAATTCTTACCATGGAAAGAAAACGTATCGTGCACCGGTCCCAACTCCCGCCCTGTGGTGCAACAGATTTCCCCTTCTCCAAAAGAGAACTCAATGGGACCGTAATGTTGCAACCACACACAAGTTGACCTGCTGTGAGGAAAAAACGAGTTAGTACATTTCAAACATGAAAAAGGTCATTTTAAAATCAACATGCAAATCCAAAATACCAAAAGTATAAAACACAAAAAAATTCTTACCATGGAAAGAAAACGTATCGTGCACCGCTCCCTCCTCCCGCCCTGTGGTGCAACAGATGTCCCCTTCTCCAAAAATGTACTCAATGGGACCGTAATGTTGCAACCACACACAAATTGACCTACTGTGACGAAAAAACGAGTTAGTACATTTCAAACATGAAAAAGGTCATTTTAAAATCAACATGCAAATCCAAAATACCAAAAGTATAAAACACAAAAAAATTCTTACCATGGAAAGAAAACGTATCGTGCACCGGTCCCAACTCCCGCCCTGTGGTGCAACAGATTTCCCCTTCTCCAAAAGAGAACTCAATGGGACCGTAATGTTGCAACCACACACAAGTTGACCTGCTGTGAGGAAAAAACGAGTTAGTACATTTCAAACATGAAAAAGGTCATTTTAAAATCAACATGCAAATCCATAATACCAAAAGTATAAAACACAAAAAAATTCTTACCATGGAAAGAAAACGTATCGTGCACCGCTCCGTCCTCCCGCCCTGTGGTGCAACAGATGTCCCCTTCTCCAAAAATGTACTCAATGGGACCGTAATGTTGCAACCACTCACAAGTTGACCTGTTGTGAGGAAAAAACGAGTTAGTACATTTCAAACATGAAAAAGGTCATTTTAAAATCAACATGCAAATCCAAAATACCAAAAGTATAAAACACAAAAAAATTCTTACCATGGAAAGAAAACGTATCGTGCACCGCTCCCTCCTCCCGCCCTGTGGTGCAACAGATGTCCCCTTCTCCAAAAATGTACTCAATGGGACCGTAATGTAGCAACCACACACAAGTTGACCTGCTGTGACGAAAAAACGAGTTAGTACATTTCAAACATGAAAAAGGTCATTTTAAAATCAACATGCAAATCCAAAATACCAAAAGTATAAAACACAAAAAAATTCTTACCATGGAAAGAAAACGTATCGTGCACCGCTCCCTCCTCCCGCCCTGTGGTGCAACAGATGTCCCCTTCTCCAAAAATGTACTCAATGGGACCGTAATGTTGCAACCACACACAAGTTGACCTGCTGTGACGAAAAAACGAGTTAGTACATTTCAAACATGAAAAAGGTCATTTTAAAATCAATATGCAAATCAAAATACCAAAAGTATAAAACACAAAAAAAATTCTTACCATGGAAAGAAAACGTATCGTGCACCACTCCCTCCTCCCGCCCTGTGGTGCAACAGATATCCCCTTCTCCAAATATGTACTCAATGGGACCGTAATGTTGCAACCACACACAAGTTGACCTGCTGTGACGAGAAAACGAGTTAGTACATTTCAAACATGAAAAAGGTCATTTTAAAATCAACATGCAAATCCAAAATACCAAAAGTATAAAACACAAAAAAATGCTTGCCATGGAAAGAAAACGTATCGTGCACCGCTCCCTCCTCCCGCCCTGTGGTGCAACAGATGTCCCCTTCTCCAAAAAAGTACTCAATGGGACCGTAATGTTGCAACCACACACAAGTTGACCTGCTGTGACGAGAAAACGAGTTAGTACATTTCAAACATGAAAAAGGTCATTTTAAAATCAACATGCAAATCCAAAATACCAAAAGTATAAAACACAAAAAAATTCTTACCATGGAAAGAAAACGTATCGTGCACCGCTCCCTCCTCCCGCCCTGTGGTGCAACAGATGTCCCCTTCTCCAAAAATGTACTCAATGGGACCGTAATGTTGCAACCACACACAAATTGACCTACTGTGACGAAAAAACGAGTTAGTACATTTCAAACATGAAAAAGGTCATTTTAAAATCAACATGCAAATCCAAAATACCAAAAGTATAAAACACAAAAAAATTCTTACCATGGAAAGAAAACGTATCGTGCACCGGTCCCAACTCCCGCCCTGTGGTGCAACAGATTTCCCCTTCTCTAAAAGAGAACTCAATGGGACCGTAATGTTGCAACCACACACAAGTTGACCTGCTGTGAGGAAAAAACGAGTTAGTACATTTCAAACATGAAAAGGTCATTTTCAAATCAACATGCAAATCCATAATACCAAAAGTATAAAACCCAAAAAAATTCTTACCATGGAAAGAAAACGTATCGTGCACCGGTCCCAACTCCCGCCCTGTGGTGCAACAGATTTCCCCTTCTCCAAAAGAGAACTCAATGGGACCGTAATGTTGCAACCACACACAAGTTGACCTGCTGTGAGGAAAAAACGAGTTAGTACATTTCAAACATGAAAAAGGTCATTTTAAAATCAACATGCAAATCCAAAATACCAAAAGTATAAAACACAAAAAAATTCTTACCATGGAAAGAAAACGTATCGTGCACCGCTCCCTCCTCCCGCCCTGTGGTGCAACAGATGTCCCCTTCTCCAAAAATGTACTCAATGGGACCGTAATGTTGCAACCACACACAAATTGACCTACTGTGACGAAAAAACGAGTTAGTACATTTCAAACATGAAAAAGGTCATTTTAAAATCAACATGCAAATCCAAAATACCAAAAGTATAAAACACAAAAAAATTCTTACCATGGAAAGAAAACGTATCGTGCACCGGTCCCAACTCCCGCCCTGTGGTGCAACAGATTTCCCCTTCTCCAAAAGAGAACTCAATGGGACCGTAATGTTGCAACCACACACAAGTTGACCTGCTGTGAGGAAAAAACGAGTTAGTACATTTCAAACATGAAAAAGGTCATTTTAAAATCAACATGCAAATCCATAATACCAAAAGTATAAAACACAAAAAAATTCTTACCATGGAAAGAAAACGTATCGTGCACCGCTCCCTCCTCCCGCCCTGTGGTGCAACAGATGTCCCCTTCTCCAAAAATGTACTCAATGGGACCGTAATGTTGCAACCAGACACAAGTTGACCTGCTGTGATGAGAAAACGAGTTAGTACATTTCAAACATGAAAAAGGTCATTTTAAAATCAACATGCAAATCCAAAATACCAAAAGTATAAAACACAAAAAAATTCTTACCATGGAAAGAAAACGTATCGTGCACCACTCCCTCCTCCCGCCCTGTGGTGCAACAGATATCCCCTTCTCCAAATATGTACTCAATGGGACCGTAATGTTGCAACCACACACAAGTTGACCTGCTGTGATGAGAAAACGAGTTAGTACATTTCAAACATGAAAAAGGTCATTTTAAAATCAACATGCAAATCCAAAATACCAAAAGTATAAAACACAAAAAAATTCTTACCATGGAAAGAAAACGTATCTTGCACCGCTCCCTCCTCCCGCCCTGTGGTGCAACAGATGTCCCCTTCTCCAAAAATGAACTCAATTGGACCGTAATGTTGCAACCGCACACAAGTTGACCTGCTGTGACGAAAAAACGAGTTAGTACATTTCAAACATGAAAAAGGTCATTTTAAAATCAACATGCAAATCCAAAATACCAAAAGTATAAAACACAAAAAAATTCTTACCATGGAAAGAAAACGTATCGTGCACCGCTCCCTCCTCCCGCCCTGTGGTGCAACAGATGTCCCCTTCTCCAAAAATGTACTCAATGGGACCGTCATGTTGCAGCCACACACAAGTTGACCTGCTGTGACGAAAAAACGAGTTAGTACATTTCAAACATGAAAAAGGTCATTTTAAAATCAACATGCAAATCCAAAATACCAAAAGTATAAAACACAAAAAAATTCTTACCATGGAACGAAAACGTATCGTGCACCGGTCCCACCTCCCGCCCTGTGGTGCAACAGATGTCACTTCTCCAAAAATGAACTCAATGGGCCCGTAATGTTGCAGCCACACACAAGTTGACCTGCTGTGACGAAAAAACGAGTTAGTACATTTCAAACATGAAAAAGGTCATTTTAAAATCAACATGCAAATCCATAATACCAAAAGTATAAAACACAAAAAAAAAACTTACCATGGAAAGAAAACGTATCGTGCACCGCTCCCTCCTCCCGCTCTGTGGTGCAACAGATGTCCCCTTCTCCAAAAATGTACTCAATGGGACCGTAATGTTGGAACCACACACAAGTTGACCTGCTGTGACGAAAAATCGAGTTAGTACATTTCAAACATGAAAAAGGTCATTTTGAAATCAACATGCAAAACCAAAATAACAAAAGTATAAAACATAAAAAAATTCTTACCATGGAAAGAAAACGTATCGTGAACCGCTCCGTCCTCCCGCCCTGTGGTGCAACAGATGTCCCCTTCTCCAAAAATGTACTCAATGGGACCGTAATGTTGCAACCACTCACAAGTTGACCTGTTGTGAGGAAAAAACGAGTTAGTACATTTCAAACATGAAAAAGGTCATTTTAAAATCAACATGCAAATCCAAAATACCAAAAGTATAAAACACAAAAAAATTCTTACCATGGAAAGAAAACGTATCGTGCACCGCTCCCTCCTCCCGCCCTGTGGTGCAATAGATGTCCCCTTCTCCAAAAATGTACTCAATGGGACCGTAATGTTGCAACCACACACAAGTTGACCTGCTGTGACGAAAAATCGAGTTAGTCCATTTCAAACATGAAAAAGGTCATTTTAAAATCAACATGCAAATCCAAAATACCAAAAGTATAAAACACAAAAAAATTCTTACCATGGAAAGAAAACGTATCGTGCACCGCTCCCTCCTCCCGCCCTGTGGTGCAACAGATGTCCCCTTCTCCAAAAATGTACTCAATGGGACCGTAATGTTGCAACTACACACAAGTTGACCTGCTGTGACGAGAAAACGAGTTAGTACATTTCAAACATGAAAAAGGTCATTTTAAAATCAACATGCAAATCCAAAATACCAAAAGTATAAAACACAAAAAAATTCTTACCATGGAAAGAAAACGTATCGTGCACCACTCCCTCCTCCCGCCCTGTGGTGCAACAGATATCCCCTTCTCCAAATATGTACTCAATGGGACCGTAATGTTGCAACCACACACAAGTTGACCTGCTGTGACGAGAAAACGAGTTAGTACATTTCAAACATGAAAAAGGTCATTTTAAAAACAACATGCAAATCCAAAATACCAAAAGTATAAAACACAAAAAAATTCTTACCATGGAAAGAAAATGTATCGTGCACCGCTCCCTCCTCCCGCCCTGTGGTGCAACAGATGTCCCCTTCTCCAAAAATGTACTCAATGGGACCGTAATGTTGCAACCACACACAAGTTGACCTGCTGTGACGAGAAAACGAGTTAGTACATTTCAAACATGAAAAAGGTCATTTTAAAATCAACATGCAAATCCAAAATACCAAAAGTATTAAACACAAAAAAATTCTTACCATGGAAAGAAAACGTATCGTGCACCGCTCCCTCCTCCCGCCCTGTGGTGCAACAGATGTCCCCTTCTCCAAAAATGTACTCAATGGGACCGTAATGTTGCAACCACACACAAATTGACCTACTGTGACGAAAAAACGAGTTAGTACATTTCAAACATGAAAAAGGTCATTTTAAAAACAACATGCAAATCCAAAATACCAAAAGTATAAAACACAAAAAAATTCTTACCATGGAAAGAAAACGTATCGTGCACCGCTCCCTCCTCCCGCCCTGTGGTGCAACAGATGTCCCCTTCTCCAAAAATGTACTCAATGGGACCGTAATGTTGCAACCACACACAAGTTGACCTACTGTGACGAAAAAACGAGTTAGTACATTTCAAACATGAAAAAGGTCATTTTAAAATCAACATGCAAATCCAAAATACCAAAAGTATAAAACACAAAAAAATTCTTACCATGGAAAGAAAACGTATCGTGCACCGCTCCCTCCTCCCGCCCTGTGGTGCAACAGATGTCCCCTTCTCCAAAAATGTACTCAATGGGACCGTAATGTTGCAACCACACACAAATTGACCTACTGTGACGAAAAAACGAGTTAGTACATTTCAAACATGAAAAAGGTCATTTTAAAATCAACATGCAAATCCAAAATACCAAAAGTATAAAACACAAAAAAATTCTTACCATGGAAAGAAAACGTATCGTGCACCGGTCCCAACTCCCGCCCTGTGGTGCAACAGATTTCCCCTTCTCCAAAAGAGAACTCAATGGGACCGTAATGTTGCAACCACACACAAGTTGACCTGCTGTGAGGAAAAAACGAGTTAGTACATTTCAAACATGAAAAGGTCATTTTCAAATCAACATGCAAATCCATAATACCAAAAGTATAAAACCCAAAAAAATTCTTACCATGGAAAGAAAACGTATCGTGCACCGGTCCCAACTCCCGCCCTGTGGTGCAACAGATTTCCCCTTCTCCAAAAGAGAACTCAATGGGACCGTAATGTTGCAACCACACACAAGTTGACCTGCTGTGAGGAAAAAACGAGTTAGTACATTTCAAACATGAAAAAGGTCATTTTAAAATCAACATGCAAATCCAAAATACCAAAAGTATAAAACACAAAAAAATTCTTACCATGGAAAGAAAACGTATCGTGCACCGCTCCCTCCTCCCGCCCTGTGGTGCAACAGATGTCCCCTTCTCCAAAAATGTACTCAATGGGACCGTAATGTTGCAACCACACACAAATTGACCTACTGTGACGAAAAAACGAGTTAGTACATTTCAAACATGAAAAAGGTCATTTTAAAATCAACATGCAAATCCAAAATACCAAAAGTATAAAACACAAAAAAATTCTTACCATGGAAAGAAAACGTATCGTGCACCGGTCCCAACTCCCGCCCTGTGGTGCAACAGATTTCCCCTTCTCCAAAAGAGAACTCAATGGGACCGTAATGTTGCAACCACACACAAGTTGACCTGCTGTGAGGAAAAAACGAGTTAGTACATTTCAAACATGAAAAAGGTCATTTTAAAATCAACATGCAAATCCATAATACCAAAAGTATAAAACACAAAAAAATTCTTACCATGGAAAGAAAACGTATCGTGCATCGCTCCGTCCTCCCGCCCTGTGGTGCAACAGATGTCCCCTTCTCCAAAAATGTACTCAATGGGACCGTAATGTTGCAACCACTCACAAGTTGACCTGTTGTGAGGAAAAAACGAGTTAGTACATTTCAAACATGAAAAAGGTCATTTTAAAATCAACATGCAAATCCAAAATACCAAAAGTATAAAACACAAAAAAATTCTTACCATGGAAAGAAAACGTATCGTGCACCGCTCCCTCCTCCCGCCCTGTGGTGCAACAGATGTCCCCTTCTCCAAAAATGTACTCAATGGGACCGTAATGTAGCAACCACACACAAGTTGACCTGCTGTGACGAAAAAACGAGTTAGTACATTTCAAACATGAAAAAGGTCATTTTAAAATCAACATGCAAATCCAAAATACCAAAAGTATAAAACACAAAAAAATTCTTACCATGGAAAGAAAACGTATCGTGCACCGCTCCCTCCTCCCGCCCTGTGGTGCAACAGATGTCCCCTTCTCCAAAAATGTACTCAATGGGACCGTAATGTTGCAACCACACACAAGTTGACCTGCTGTGACGAAAAAACGAGTTAGTACATTTCAAACATGAAAAAGGTCATTTTAAAATCAATATGCAAATCAAAATACCAAAAGTATAAAACACAAAAAAAATTCTTACCATGGAAAGAAAACGTATCGTGCACCACTCCCTCCTCCCGCCCTGTGGTGCAACAGATATCCCCTTCTCCAAATATGTACTCAATGGGACCGTAATGTTGCAACCACACACAAGTTGACCTGCTGTGACGAGAAAACGAGTTAGTACATTTCAAACATGAAAAAGGTCATTTTAAAATCAACATGCAAATCCAAAATACCAAAAGTATAAAACACAAAAAAATGCTTGCCATGGAAAGAAAACGTATCGTGCACCGCTCCCTCCTCCCGCCCTGTGGTGCAACAGATGTCCCCTTCTCCAAAAATGTACTCAATGGGACCGTAATGTTGCAACCACACACAAGTTGACCTGCTGTGACGAAAAAACGAGTTAGTACATTTCAAACATGAAAAAGGTCATTTTAAAATCAACATGCAAATCCAAAATACCAAAAGTATAAAACACAAAAAAATTCTTACCATGGAAAGAAAACGTATCGTGCACCGCTCCCTCCTCCCGCCCTGTGGTGCAACAGATGTCCCCTTCTCCAAAAATGTACTCAATGGGACCGTAATGTTGCAACCACACACAAATTGACCTACTGTGACGAAAAAACGAGTTAGTACATTTCAAACATGAAAAAGGTCATTTTAAAATCAACATGCAAATCCAAAATACCAAAAGTATAAAACACAAAAAAATTCTTACCATGGAAAGAAAACGTATCGTGCACCGGTCCCAACTCCCGCCCTGTGGTGCAACAGATTTCCCCTTCTCTAAAAGAGAACTCAATGGGACCGTAATGTTGCAACCACACACAAGTTGACCTGCTGTGAGGAAAAAACGAGTTAGTACATTTCAAACATGAAAAGGTCATTTTCAAATCAACATGCAAATCCATAATACCAAAAGTATAAAACCCAAAAAAATTCTTACCATGGAAAGAAAACGTATCGTGCATCGGTCCCAACTCCCGCCCTGTGGTGCAACAGATTTCCCCTTCTCCAAAAGAGAACTCAATGGGACCGTAATGTTGCAACCACACACAAGTTGACCTGCTGTGAGGAAAAAACGAGTTAGTACATTTCAAACATGAAAAAGGTCATTTTAAAATCAACATGCAAATCCAAAATACCAAAAGTATAAAACACAAAAAAATTCTTACCATGGAAAGAAAACGTATCGTGCACCGCTCCCTCCTCCCGCCCTGTGGTGCAACAGATGTCCCCTTCTCCAAAAATGTACTCAATGGGACCGTAATGTTGCAACCACACACAAATTGACCTACTGTGACGAAAAAACGAGTTAGTACATTTCAAACATGAAAAAGGTCATTTTAAAATCAACATGCAAATCCAAAATACCAAAAGTATAAAACACAAAAAAAATTCTTACCATGGAAAGAAAACGTATCGTGCACCGGTCCCAACTCCCGCCCTGTGGTGCAACAGATTTCCCCTTCTCCAAAAGAGAACTCAATGGGACCGTAATGTTGCAACCACACACAAGTTGACCTGCTGTGAGGAAAAAACGAGTTAGTACATTTCAAACATGAAAAAGGTCATTTTAAAATCAACATGCAAATCCATAATACCAAAAGTATAAAACACAAAAAAATTCTTACCATGGAAAGAAAACGTATAGTGCACCGCTCCCTCCTCCCGCCCTGTGGTGCAACAGATGTCCCCTTCTCCAAAAATGTACTCAATGGGACCGTAATGTTGCAACCAGACACAAGTTGACCTGCTGTGATGAGAAAACGAGTTAGTACATTTCAAACATGAAAAAAGGTCATTTTAAAATCAACATGCAAATCCAAAATACCAAAAGTATAAAACACAAAAAAAAATTCTTACCATGGAAAGAAAACGTATCGTGCACCACTCCCTCCTCCCGCCCTGTGGTGCAACAGATATCCCCTTCTCCAAATATGTACTCAATGGGACCGTAATGTTGCAACCACACACAAGTTGACCTGCTGTGATGAGAAAACGAGTTAGTACATTTCAAACATGAAAAAGGTCATTTTAAAATCAACATGCAAATCCAAAATACCAAAAGTATAAAACACAAAAAAATTCTTACCATGGAAAGAAAACGTATCTTGCACCGCTCCCTCCTCCCGCCCTGTGGTGCAACAGATGTCCCCTTCTCCAAAAATGAACTCAATTGGACCGTAATGTTGCAACCGCACACAAGTTGACCTGCTGTGACGAAAAAACGAGTTAGTACATTTCAAACATGAAAAAGGTCATTTTAAAATCAACATGCAAATCCAAAATACCAAAAGTATAAAACACAAAAAAATTCTTACCATGGAAAGAAAACGTATCGTGCACCGCTCCCTCCTCCCGCCCTGTGGTGCAACAGATGTCCCCTTCTCCAAAAATGTACTCAATGGGACCGTCATGTTGCAGCCACACACAAGTTGACCTGCTGTGACGAAAAAACGAGTTAGTACATTTCAAACATGAAAAAGGTCATTTTAAAATCAACATGCAAATCCAAAATACCAAAAGTATAAAACACAAATAATTCTTACCATGGAACGAAAACGTATCGTGCACCGGTCCCACCTCCCGCCCTGTGGTGCAACAGATGTCACTTCTCCAAAAATGAACTCAATGGGCCCGTAATGTTGCAGCCACACACAACTTGACCTGCTGTGACGAAAAAACGAGTTAGTACATTTCAAACATGAAAAAGGTCATTTTAAAATCAACATGCAAATCCATAATACCAAAAGTATAAAACACAAAAAAAAAAACTTACCATGGAAAGAAAACGTATCGTGCACCGCTCCCTCCTCCCGCTCTGTGGTGCAACAGATGTCCCCTTCTCCAAAAATGTACTCAATGGGACCGTAATGTTGGAACCACACACAAGTTGACCTGCTGTGACGAAAAATCGAGTTAGTACATTTCAAACATGAAAAAGGTCATTTTGAAATCAACATGCAAAACCAAAATAACAAAAGTATAAAACATAAAAAAATTCTTACCATGGAAAGAAAACGTATCGTGAACCGCTCCGTCCTCCCGCCCTGTGGTGCAACAGATGTCCCCTTCTCCAAAAATGTACTCAATGGGACCGTAATGTTGCAACCACTCACAAGTTGACCTGTTGTGAGGAAAAAACGAGTTAGTACATTTCAAACATGAAAAAGGTCATTTTAAAATCAACATGCAAATCCAAAATACCAAAAGTATAAAACACAAAAAAATTCTTACCATGGAAAGAAAACGTATCGTGCACCGCTCCCTCCTCCCGCCCTGTGGTGCAACAGATGTCCCCTTCTCCAAAAATGTACTCAATGGGACCGTAATGTTGCAACCACACACAAGTTGACCTGCTGTGACGAAAAATCGAGTTAGTCCATTTCAAACATGAAAAAGGTCATTTTAAAATCAACATGCAAATCCAAAATACCAAAAGTATAAAACACAAAAAAATTCTTACCATGGAAAGAAAACGTATCGTGCACCGCTCCCTCCTCCCGCCCTGTGGTGCAACAGATGTCCCCTTCTCCAAAAATGTACTCAATGGGACCGTAATGTTGCAACTACACACAAGTTGACCTGCTGTGACGAGAAAACGAGTTAGTACATTTCAAACATGAAAAAGGTCATTTTAAATTCAACATGCAAATCCAAAATACCAAAAGTATAAAACACAAAAAAATTCTTACCATGGAAAGAAAACGTATCGTGCACCACTCCCTCCTCCCGCCCTGTGGTGCAACAGATATCCCCTTCTCCAAAAATGTACTCAATGGGACCGTAATGTTGCAACCACACACAAGTTGACCTGCTGTGACGAGAAAACGAGTTAGTACATTTCAAACATGAAAAAGGTCATTTTAAAAACAACATGCAAATCCAAAATACCAAAAGTATAAAACACAAAAAAATTCTTACCATGGAAAGAAAACGTATCGTGCACCGCTCCCTCCTCCCGCCCTGTGGTGCAACAGATGTCCCCTTCTCCAAAAATGTACTCAATGGGACCGTAATGTTGCAACCACACACAAGTTGACCTGCTGTGACGAGAAAACGAGTTAGTACATTTCAAACATGAAAAAGGTCATTTTAAAATCAACATGCAAATCCAAAATACCAAAAGTATTAAACACAAAAAAATTCTTACCATGGAAAGAAAACGTATCGTGCACCGCTCCCTCCTCCCGCCCTGTGGTGCAACAGATGTCCCCTTCTCCAAAAATGTACTCAATGGGACCGTAATGTTGCAACCACACACAAATTGACCTACTGTGACGAAAAAACGAGTTAGTACATTTCAAACATGAAAAAGGTCATTTTAAAATCAACATGCAAATCCAAAATACCAAAAGTATAAAACACAAAAAAATTCTTACCATGGAAAGAAAACGTATCGTGCACCGGTCCCACCTCCCGCCCTGTGGTGCAACAGATTTCCCCTTCTCCGAAAGAGAACCCAATGGGACCGTAATGTTGCAACCACACACAAGTTGACCTGCTGTGAGGAAAAAACGAGTTAGTACATTTCAAACATGAAAAAGGTCATTTTAAAATCAACATGCAAATCCATAATACCAAAAGTATAAAACACAAAGAATTCTTACCATGGAAAGAAAACGTATCGTGCACCGCTCCCTCCTCCCGCCCTGTGGTGCAACAGATGTCCCCTTCTCCAAAAATGTACTCAATGGGACCGTAATGTTGGAACCACACACAAGTTGACCTGCTGTGACGAAAAAACGAGTTAGTACATTTCGAACTTGAAAAAGGTTATTTTAAAATCAACATGCAAATCCAAAATACCAAAAGTATAAAACACAAAAAAATTCTTACCATCGAAAGAAAACGTATCGTGCACCGCTCCCTCCTCCGCCCTGTGGTGCAACAGATGTCCCCTTCTCCAAAAATGTACTCAATGGGACCGTAATGTTGCAATCACACACAAGTTGACCTGCTGTGACGAAAAAACGAGTTAGTACATTTCAAACATGAAAAAGGTCATTTTAAAATCAACATGCAAATCCAAAATACCAAAAGTATAAAACACAAAAAAAACTTACCATGGAAAGAAAATGTATCGTGCACCGCTCCCTCCTCCCGCCCTGTGGTGCAACAGATGTCCCCTTCTCCAAAAATGTACTCAATGGGACCGTCATGTTGCAACCACACACAAGTTGACCTGCTGTGACGAAAAAACGAGTTAGTACATTTCAAACATGAAAAAGGTCATTTTAAAATCAACACTCAAATCCAAAATACCAAAAGTATAAAACACAAAAAAATTCTTACCATGGAAAGAAAACGTATCGTGCACCGCTCCCTCCTCCCGCCCTGTGGTGCAACAGATGTCCCCTTCTCCAAAAATGTACTCAATGGGACCGTAATGTTGCAACCACACACAAGTTGACCTGCTGTGACGAGAAAACGAGTTAGTACATTTCAAACATGAAAAAGGTCATTTTAAAATCAACATGCAAATCCAAAATACCAAAAGTATAAAACACAAAAAAATTCTTACCATGGAAAGAAAACGTATCGTGCACCGCTCCCTCCTCCCGCCCTGTGGTGCAACAGATGTCCCCTTCTCCAAAAATGAACTCAATTGGACCGTAATGTTGCAACCACACACAAGTTGACCTGCTGTGATGAAAAAACGAGTTAGTACATTTCAAACATGAAAAAGGTCATTTTAAAATCAATATGCAAATCTAAATACCAAAAGTATAAAACACAAAAAAAATTCTTACCATGGAAAGAAAACGTATCGTGCACCGCTCCCTCCTCCCGCCCTGTGGTGCAACAGATGTCCCCTTCTCCAAAAATGTACTCAATGGGACCGTAATGTTGCAACCACACACAAGTTGACCTGCTGTGACGAAAAAACGAGTTAGTACATTTCAAACATGAAAAAGGTCATTTTAAAATCAACATGCAAATCCAAAATACCAAAAGTATAAAACACAAAAAAATTCTTACCATGGAAAGAAAACGTATCGTGCACCGCTCCCTCCTCCCGCCCTGTGGTGCAACAGATGTCCCCTTCTCCAAAAATGTACTCAATGGGACCGTAATGTTGCAACCACACACAAGTTGACCTGCTGTGACGAAAAAACGAGTTAGTAGATTTCAAACATGAAAAAGGTCATTTTAAAATCAACATGCAAATCCAAAATACCAAAAGTATAAAACACAAAAAAATTCTTACCATGGAAAGAAAACGTATCGTGCACCGCTCCCTCCTCCCGCCCTGTGGTGCAACAGATGTCCCCTTCTCCAAAAATGTACTCGATGTGACCGTAATGTTACAACCACACACAAGTTGACCTGCTGTGACGAAAAAACGAGTTAGTACATTTCAAACATGAAAAAGGTCATTTTAAAATCAACATGCAAATCCAAAATACCAAAAGTATAAAACACAAAAAAATTCTTACCATGGAAAGAAAACGTATCGTGCACCGCTCCCTCCTCCCGCCCTGTGGTGCAACAGATGTCCCCTTCTCCAAAAATGTACTCAATGGGACCGTCATTTTGCAACCACACACAAGTTGACCTGCTGTGACGAAAAAACGAGTTAGTACATTTCAAACATGAAAAAGGTCATTTTAAAATCAACATGCAAATCCAAAATACCAAAAGTATAAAACACAAAAAAATTCTTACCATGGAAAGAAAACGTATCGTGAACCGCTTCCTCCTCCCGCCCTGTGGTGCAACAGATGTCCCCTTCTCCAAAAATGTACTCAATGGGACCGTAATGTTGCAACCACACACAAGTTGACCTGTTGTGAGGAAAAAACGAGTTAGTACATTTCAAACATGAAAAAGGTCATTTTAAAATCAACATGCAAATCCAAAATACCAAAAGTATAAAACACAAAAAAATTCTTGCCGTGGAAAGAAAACGTATCGTGCACCGCTCCCTCCTCCCGCCCTGTGGTGCAACAGATGTCCCCTTCTCCAAAAATGTATTCAATGGGACCGTAATGTTGGAACCACACACAAGTTGACCTGCTGTGACGAAAAAACGAGTTAGTACATTTCGAACTTGAAAAAGGTTATTTTAAAATCAACATGCAAATCCAAAATACCAAAAGTATAAAACACAAAAAAATTCTTACCATGGAAAGAAAACGTATCGTGCACCGCTCCCTCCTCCCGCCCTGTCGTGCAACAGATGTCCCCTTCTCCAAAAATGTACTCAATGGGACCGTCATGTTGCAACCACACACAAATTGACCTACTGTGGCAAAAAACGAGTTAGTACATTTCAAACATGAAAAAGGTCATTTTAAAATCAACATGTAAATCCAAAATACCAAAAGTATAAAACACAAAAAATTTCTTACCATGGAAAGAAAACGTATCGTGCACCGGTCCCACCACCCGCCCCGTGTTGCAACAGATGTCCCCTTCTCCAAAAATGAACTCAATGGGACCGTAATGTTGCAGCCACACAAAAGTTGACCTGCCTTGACGAAAAAACGAGTTAGTACATTTCAAACATGAAAAAGGTCATTTTAAAATCAACATGCAAACCCATAATACCAAAAGTATAAAACACAAAAAAATTCTTACCATGGAAAGAGAACGTATCGTGCACCGCTCCCTCCTCCCGCCCTGTGGTGCAACAGATGTCCCCTTCTCCAAAAATGTACTCAATGGGACCATAATGTTGCAACCACACACAAGTTGACCTGCTGTGACGAAAAAACGAGTTAGTACATTTCAAACATGAAAAAGGTCATTTTAAAATCAACATGCAAATCCAAAATACCAAAAGTATAAAACACAAAAAAATTCTTACCATGGAAAGAAAACGTACCGTGCACCGCTCCCTCCTCCCGCCCTGTGGTGCAACAGATGTCCCCTTCTCCAAAAATGTACTCAATGGGACCGTAATGTTGCAATCACACACAAGTTGACCTGCTGTGACGAAAAAACGAGTTAGTACATTTCAAACATGAAAAAGGTCATTTTAAAATCAAGATGCAAATCCATAATACCAAAAGTATAAAACACAAAAAAAAAACTTACCATGGAAAGAAAACGTATCGTGCACCGCTCCCTCCACCCGCCCTGTGGTGCAACAGATGTCCCCTTCTCCAAAAATGTACTCAATGGGACCGTCATGTTGCAACCACACACAAGTTGACCTGCTGTGACGAAAAAACGAGTTAGTACATTTCAAACATGAAAAAGGTCATTTTAAAATCAACATGCAAATCCAAAATACCAAAAGTATAAAACACAAAAATATTCTTGCCGTGGAAAGAAAACGTATCGTGCAACGCTCCCTCCACCCGCCCTGTGGTGCAACAGATGTCCCCTTCTCCAAAAATGTACTCAATGGGACCGTCATGTTGCAACCACACACAAGTTGACCTGCTGTGACGAAAAAACGAGTTAGTACATTTCGAACATGAAAAAGGTCATTTTAAAATCAACATGTAAATCCATAATACCAAAAGTATAAAACACAAAAAAAACTTACCATGGAAAGAAAACGTATCGTGCACCGCTTCCTCCTCCCGCCCTGTGGTGCAACAGATGTCCCCTTCTCCAAAAATGTACTCAATGGGACCGTAATGTTGCAATCACACACAAGTTGACCTGCTGTGACGAAAAAACGAGTTAGTACATTTCAAACATGAAAAAGGTCATTTTAAAATCAAGATGCAAATCCATAATACCAAAAGTATAAAACACAAAAAAAAACTTACCATGGAAAGAAAACGTATCGTGCACCGCTCCCTCCACCCGCCCTGTGGTGCAACAGATGTCCCCTTCTCCAAAAATGTACTCAATGGGACCGTCATGTTGCAACCACACACAAGTTGACCTGCTGTGACGAAAAAACGAGTTAGTACATTTCAAACATGAAAAAGGTCATTTTAAAATCAACATGCAAATCCAAAATACCAAAAGTATAAAACACAAAAAAATTCTTGCCGTGGAAAGAAAACGTATCGTGCACCGCTCCCTCCACCCGCCCTGTGGTGCAACAGATGTCCCCTTCTCCAAAAATGTACTCAATGGGACCGTAATGTTGGAACCACACACAAGTTGACCTGCAGTGACGAAAAAACGAGTTAGTACATTTCGAACATGAAAAAGGTCATTTTAAAATCAACATGCAAATCCAAAATACCAAAAGTATAAAACACAAAAAAATTCTTACCATGGAAAGAAAACGTATCGTGCACCGCTTCCTCCTCCGCCCTGTGGTGCAACAGATGTCCCCTTCTCCAAAAATGTACTCAATGGGACCGTAATGTTGCAATCACACACAAGTTGACCTGCTGTGACGAAAAAACGAGGTAGTACATTTCAAACATGAAAAACGTCATTTTAAAATCAACATGCAAATCCAAAATACCAAAAGTATAAAACACAAAAAAAACTTACCATGGAAAGAAAACGTATCATGCACCGCTCCCTCCTCCCGCCCTGTGGTGCAACAGATGTCCCCTTCTCCAAAAATGAACTCAATTGGACCGTAATGTTGCAACCGCACACAAGTTGACCTGCTGTGACGAACAAACGAGTTAGTACATTTCAAACATGAAAAAGGTCATTTTAAAATCAACATGCAAATCCATAATACCAAAAGTATAAAACACAAAGAATTCTTACCATGGAAAGAAAACGTATCGTGCACCGCTCCCTCCTCCCGCTCTGTGGTGCAACAGATGTCCCCTTCTCCAAAAATGTACTCAATGGGACCGTAATGTTGGAACCACACACAAGTTGACCTGCTGTGACGAAAAATCGAGTTAGTACATTTCGAACATGAAAAAGGTCATTTT
The DNA here is from genome assembly GCF_023898315.1 of Schistocerca nitens. NCBI lineage: Eukaryota > Metazoa > Arthropoda > Insecta > Orthoptera > Acrididae > Schistocerca > Schistocerca nitens. Next base: position 136,260,943 of record NC_064618.1, read on the forward strand.
AAAATCAACATGCAAATACAAAATACCAAAAGTATAAAACACAAAAAAATTCTTACCATGGAAAGAAAACATATCGTGCACCGCTCCCTCCTCCGCCCTGTGGTGCAACAGATGTCCCCTTCTCCAAAAATGTACTCAATGGGACCGTAATGTTGCAATCACACACAAGTTGACCTGCTGTGACGAAAAAACGAGTTAGTACATTTCAAACATGAAAAAGGTCATTTTAAAATCAACATGCAAATCCAAAATACCAAAAGTATAAAACACAAAAAAAAACTTACCATGGAAAGAAAACGTATCGTGCACCACTCCCTCCTCCCGCCCTGTGGTGCAACAGATGTCCCCTTCTCCAAAAATTAACTCAATTGGACCGTAATGTTGCAACCGCACACAAGTTGACCTGCTGTGACGAAAAAACGAGTTAGTACATTTCAAACATGAAAAAGGTCATTTTAAAATCAACATGCAAATCCAAAATACCAAAAGTATAAAACACAAAAAAATTCTTACCATGGAAAGAAAACGTATCGTGCACCGCTCCCTCCTCCCGCCCTGTGGTGCAACAGATGTCCCCTTCTCCAAAAATGTACTCAATGGGACCGTCATGTTGCAGCCACACACAAGTTGACCTGCTGTGACGAAAAAACGAGTTAGTACATTTCAAACATGAAAAAGGTCATTTTAAAATCAACATGCAAATCCAAAATACCAAAAGTATAAAACACAAAAAAATTCTTACCATGGAACGAAAACGTATCGTGCACCGGTCCCACCTCCCGCCCTGTGGTGCAACAGATGTCCCCTTCTCCAAAAATGAACTCAATGGGACCGTAATGTTGCAGCCACACACAAGTTGACCTGCTGTGACGAAAAAACGAGTTAGTAGATTTCAAACATGAAAAAGGTCATTTTAAAATCAACATGCAAATCCATAATACCAAAAGTATAAAACACAAAAAAAAACTTACCATGGAAAGAAAACGTATCGTGCACCGCTCCCTCCACCCGCCCTGTGGTGCAACAGATGTCCCCTTCTCCAAAAATGTACTCAATGGGACCGTCATGTTGCAACCACACACAAGTTGACCTGCTGTGACGAAAAAACGAGTTAGTACATTTCAAACATGAAAAAGGTCATTTTAAAATCAACATGCAAATCCAAAATACCAAAAGTATAAAACACAAAAAAATTCTTGCCGTGGAAAGAAAACGTATCGTGCACCGCTCCCTCCTCCCGCCCTGTGGTGCAACAGATGTCCCGTTCGCCAAAAATGTACTCAATGGGACCGTAATGTTGGAACCACACACAAGTTGACCTGCTGTGACGAAAAAACGAGTTAGTATATTTCGAACATGAGAAAGGTCATTTTAAAATCAACATGCAAATCCAAAATACCAAAAGTATAAAACACAAAAAAATTCTTACCATGGAAAGAAAACGTATCGTGCACCGCTTCCTCCTCCGCCCTGTGGTGCAACAGATGTCCCCTTCTCCAAAAATGTACTCAATGGGACCGTAATGTTGCAATCACACACAAGTTGACCTGCTGTGACGAAAAAACGAGGTAGTACATTTCAAACATGAAAAACGTCATTTTAAATTCAACATGAAAATCCAAAATACCAAAAGTATAAAACACAAAAAAAAACTTACCATGGAAAGAAAACGTATCGTGCACCGCTCCCTCCTCCCGCCCTGTGGTGCAACAGATGTCCCCTTCTCCAAAAATGAACTCAATTGGACCGTAATGTTGCAACCGCACACAAGTTGACCTGCTGTGACGAACAAACGAGTTAGTACATTTCAAACATGAAAAAGGTCATTTTAAAATCAACATGCAAATCCAAAATACCAAAAGTATAAAACACAAAAAAATTCTTACCATGGAACGAAAACGTATCGTGCACCGGTCCCACCTCCCGCCCTGTGGTGCAACAGATGTCCCCTTCTCCAAAAATGAACTCAATGGGACCGTAATGTTGCAGCCACACACAAGTTGACCTGCTGTGACGAAAAAACGAGTTAGTACATTTCAAACATGAAAAAGGTCATTTTAAAATCAACATGCAAATCCATAATACCAAAAGTATAAAACACAAAAAAAAACTTACCATGGAAAGAAAACGTATCGTGCACCGCTCCCTCCTCCCGCTCTGTGGTGCAACAGATGTCCCCTTCTCCAAAAATGTACTCAATGGGACCGTAATGTTGGAACCACACACAAGTTGACCTGCTGTGACGAAAAATCGAGTTAGTACATTTCAAACATGAAAAAGGTCATTTTGAAATCAACATGCAAATCCAAAATAACAAAAGTATAAAACACAAAAAAATTCTTACCATGGAAAGAAAACGTATCGTGAACCGCTCCGTCCTCCCGCCCTGTGGTGCAACAGATGTCCCCTTCTCCAAAATGTACTCAATGGGACCGTAATGTTGCAACCACTCACAAGTTGACCTGTTGTGAGGAAAAAACGAGTTAGTACATTTCAAACATGAAAAAGGTCATTTTAAAATCAACATGCAAATCCAAAATACCAAAAGTATAAAACACAAAAAAATTCTTACCATGGAAAGAAAACGTATCGTGCACCGCTCCCTCCTCCCGCCCTGTGGTGCAACAGATGTCCCCTTCTCCAAAAATGTACTCAATGGGACCGTAATGTTGCAACCACACACAAGTTGACCTGCTGTGACGAAAAAACGAATTAGTACATTTCAAACATGAAAAAGGTCATTTTAAAATCAACATGCAAATCCAAAATACCAAAAGTATAAAACACAAAAAAATTCTTACCATGGAAAGAAAACGTATCGTGCACCGCTCCCTCCTCCCGCCCTGTGGTGCAACAGATGTCCCCTTCTCCAAAAATGTACTCAATGGGACCGTAATGTTGCAACCACACACAAGTTGACCTGCTGTGACGAAAAAACGAGTTAGTACATTTCAAACATGAAAAAGGTCATTTTAAAATCAAAATGCAAATCAAAATACCAAAAGTATAAAACACAAAAAAAATTCTTACCATGGAAAGAAAACGTATCGTGCACTGCTCCCTCCTCCCGCCCTGTGGTGCAACAGATGTCCCCTTCTCCAAAAATGTACTCAATGGGACTGTAATGTTGCAACCACACACAAGTTGCCCTGCTGTGACGAAAAAACGAGTTAGTACATTTCAAACATTAAAAAGGTCATTTTAAAATCAACATGCAAATCCAAAATACCAAAAGTATAAAACACAAAAAAATTCTTACCATGGAAAGAAAATGTATCGTGCACCGCTCCCTCCTCCCGCCCTGTGGTGCAACAGATGTCCCCTTCTCCAAAAATGTACTCAATGGGACCGTAATGTTGCAACCACACACAAGTTGACCTGCTGTGACGAGAAAACGAGTTAGTACATTTCAAACATGAAAAAGGTCATTTTAAAATCAACATGCAAATCCAAAATACCAAAAGTATAAAACACAAAAAAATTCTTACCATGGAAAGAAAACGTATCGTGCACCGCTCCCTCCTCCTGCCCTGTGGTGCAACAGATGTCCCCTTCTCCAAAAATGTACTCAATGGGACCGTAATGTTGCAACCACACACAAGTTGACCTGCTGTGAGGAAAAAACGGGTTAGTACATTTCAAACATGAAAAAGGTCATTTTAAAATCAACATGCAAATCCAAAACACCAAAAGTATAAAACACACAAAAATTCTTACCATGGAAAGAAAACGTATCGTGCACCGCTCCCTCCTCCCGCCCTGTGGTGCAACAGATATCCCCTTCTCCAAATATGTACTCAATGGGACCGTAATGTTGCAACCACACACAAGTTGACCTGCTGTGACGAGAAAACGAGTTAGTACATTTCAAACATGAAAAAGGTCATTTTAAAATCAACATGCAAATCCAAAATACCAAAAGTATAAAACAAAAAAATTCTTACCATGGAAAGAAAACGTATCGTGCACCGCTCCCTCCTCCCGCCCTGTGGTGCAACAGATGTCCCCTTCTCCAAAAATGTACTCAATGGGACCGTAATGTTGCAACCACACTCAAGTTGACCTGCTGTGACGAGAAAACGAGTTAGTACATTTCAAACATGAAAAAGGTCATTTTAAAATCAACATGCAAATCCAAAATACCAAAAGTATAAAACACAAAAAAATTCTTACCATGGAAAGAAAACGTATCGTGCACCGCTCCCTCCTCCCGCCCTGTGGTGCAACAGATGTCCCCTTCTCCAAAAATGTACTCAATGGGACCGTAATGTTGCAACCACACACAAGTTGACCTGCTGTGACGAAAAAACGACTTAGTACATTTCAAACATGAAAAAGGTCATTTTCAAATTATAAGCAAATCCAAAATACCAAAAGTATAAAACACAAAAAAATTCTTACCATGGAAAGAAAACGTATCGTGCACCGGTCCCACCTCCCGCCCTGTGGTGCAACAGATGTCCCCTTCTCCAAAAATGAACTCAATGGGACCGTAATGTTGCAGCCACACACAAGTTGACCTGCCTTGACGAAAAAAACGAGTTAGTACATTTCAAACATGAAAAAGGTCATTTTAAAATCAACATGCAAATCCATAATACCAAAAGTATAAAACACAAAGAATTCTTACCATGGAAAGAAAACGTATCGTGCACCGCTCCCTCCTCCAGCCCTGTGGTGCAACAGATGTCCCCTTCTCCAAAAATGTACTCAATGGGACCGTAATGTTGGAACCACACACAAGTTGACCTGCTGTGACGAAAAAACGAGTTAGTACATTTCAAACATGAAAAAGGTCATTTTAAAATCAACATGCAAATCCAAAATACCAAAAGTATAAAACACAAAAAAATCCTTACCATGGAAAGAAAACGTATCATGAACCGCTCCCTCCTCCCGCCCTGTGGTGCAACAGATGTCCCCTTCTCCAAAAATGTACTCAATGGGACCGTAATGTTGCAACCACACACAAGTTGACCTGTTGTGAGGAAAAAACGAGTTAGTACATTTCAAACATGAAAAAGGTCATTTTAAAATCAACATGCAAATCCAAAATACCAAAAGTATAAAACACAAAAAAATGCTTACCATGGAAAGAAAACGCATTGTGCACCGCTCCCTCCTCCCGCCATGTGGTGCAACAGATGTCCCCTTCTCCAAAAATGTACTCAATGGGACCGTAATGTTGCAACCTCACACAAGTTGACATGCTGTGACGAAAAATCGAGTTAGTACATTTCAAACATGAAAAAGGTCATTTTAAAATCAACATGCAAATCCAAAATACTAAAAGTATAAAACACAAAAAAATTCTTACCAGGGAAAGAAAACGTATCGTGCACCGTTCCCTCCTCCCGCCCTGTCGTACAACAGATGTCCCCTTCTCCAAAAATGTACTCAATGGGACCGTAATGTTGCAATCTCACACAAGTTGACCTGCTGTGACGAAAAAACGAGTTAGTACATTTCAAACATGAAAAAGGTCATTTTAAAATCAATATGCAAATCAAAATACCAAAAGTATAAAACACAAAAAAATTCTTACCATGGAAAGAAAACGTATCGTGCACCGCTCCCTCCTCCCGCCCTGTGGTGCAACAGATGTCCCCTTCTCCAAAAATGTACTCAATGGGACCGTAATGTTGCAACCACACACAAGTTGACCTGCTGTGATGAGAAAACGAGTTAGTACATTTCAAACATGAAAAAGGTCATTTTAAAATCAACATGCAAATCCAAAATACCAAAAGTATAAAACACAAAAAAATTCTTACCATGGAAAGAAAACGTATCGTGCACCGCTCCCTCCTCCCGCCCTGTGGTGCAACAGATGTCCCCTTCTCCAAAAATGTACTCAATGGGACCGTAATGTTGCAACCACACACAAGTTGACCTGCTGTGACGAGAAAACGAGTTAGTACATTTCAAACATGAAAAAGGTCATTTTAAAATCAACATGCAAATCCAAAATAAAAAAAGTATAAAACCCAAAAAATTCTTGCCGTGGAAAGAAAACGTATCGTGCACCGCTCCCTCCTCCCGCCCTGTGGTGCAACAGATGTCCCCTTCTCCAAAAATGTACTCAATGGGAACGTAATGTTGCAACCACACACAAGTTGACCTGCTGTGACGAAAAAACGAGTTAGTACATTTCAAACATGAAATGGTCATTTTAAAATCAACATGCAAATCCAAAATACCAAAAGTATAAAACACAAAAAAATTCTTACCATGGAAAGAAAACGTATCGTGCACCGGTCCCACCACCCGCCCTGTGTTGCAACAGATGTCCCCTTCTCCAAAAATGAACTCAATGGGACCGTAATGTTGCAGCCACACACAAGTTGACCTGCCTTGACGAAAAAACGAGTTAGTACATTTCAAACATGAAAAAGGTCATTTTAAAATCAACATGCAAATCCAAAATACCAAAAGTATAAAACACAAAAAAATTCTTACCATGGAAAGAAAACGTATCGTGAACCGCTCCCTCCTCCCGCCCTGTGGTGCAACAGATGTCCTCTTCTCCAAAAATGTACTCAATGGGACCGTAATGTTGCAACCACACACAAGTTGACCTGTTGTGAGGAAAAACCGAGTTAGTACATTTCAAACATGAAAAAGGTCATTTTAAAATCAACATGCAAATCCAAAATACCAAAAGTATAAAACACAAAAAAATTCTTACCATGGAAAGAAAACGCATTGTGCACCGCTCCCTCCTCCCGCCCTGTGGTGCAACAGATGTCCCCTTCTCCAAAAATGTACTCAATGGGACCGTAATGTTGCAACCTCACACAAGTTGACATGCTGTGACGTAAAATCGAGTTAGTACATTTCAAACATGAAAAAGGTCATTTTAAAATCAACATGCAAATCCAAAATACCAAAAGTATAAAACACAAAAAAATTCTTACCATGGAAAGAAAACGTATCGTGCACCGCACCCTCCTCCCGCCCTGTCGTACAACAGATGTCCCCTTCTCCAAAAATGTACTCAATGGGACCGTAATGTTGCAATCACACACAAGTTGACCTGCTGTGACGAAAAAACGAGTTAGTACATTTCAAACATGAAAAAGGTCATTTTAAAATCAACATGCAAATCCAAAATACCAAAAGTATAAAACACAAAAAAATTCTTACCATGGAAAGAAAACGTATCGTGCACCGCTCCCTCCTCCCGCCCTGTGGTGCAACAGATGTCCCCTTCTCCAAAAATGTACTCAATGGGACCGTCATGTTGCAACCACACACAAGTTGACCTGCTGTGACGAAAAAACGAGTTAGTACATTTCAAACATGAAAAAGGTCATTTTAAAATCAACATGCAAATCCAAAATAAAAAAAGTATAAAACCCAAAAAATTCTTGCCGTGGAAAGAAAACGTATCGTGCACCGCTCCCTCCTCCCGCCCTGTGGTGCAACAGATGTCCCCTTCTCCAAAAATGTACTCAATGGGACCGTAATGTTGCAACCACACACAAGTTGACCTGCTGTGACGAAAAAACGAGTTAGTACATTTCAAACATGAAATGGTCATTTTAAAATCAACATGCAAATCCAAAATACCAAAAGTATAAAACACAAAAAAATTCTTACCATGGAAAGAAAACGTATCGTGCACCGGTCCCACCACCCGCCCTGTGTTGCAACAGATGTCCCCTTCTCCAAAAATGAACTCAATGGGACCGTAATGTTGCAGCCACACACAAGTTGACCTGCCTTGACGAAAAAACGAGTTAGTACATTTCAAACATGAAAAAGGTCATTTTAAAATCAACATGCAAATCCAAAATACCAAAAGTATAAAACACAAAAAAATTCTTACCATGGAAAGAAAACGTATCGTGAACCGCTCCCTCCTCCCGCCCTGTGGTGCAACAGATGTCCTCTTCTCCAAAAATGTACTCAATGGGACCGTAATGTTGCAACCACACACAAGTTGACCTGTTGTGAGGAAAAACCGAGTTAGTACATTTCAAACATGAAAAAGGTCATTTTAAAATCAACATGCAAATCCAAAATACCAAAAGTATAAAACACAAAAAAATTCTTACCATGGAAAGAAAACGCATTGTGCACCGCTCCCTCCTCCCGCCCTGTGGTGCAACAGATGTCCCCTTCTCCAAAAATGTACTCAATGGGACCGTAATGTTGCAACCTCACACAAGTTGACATGCTGTGACGTAAAATCGAGTTAGTACATTTCAAACATGAAAAAGGTCATTTTAAAATCAACATGCAAATCCAAAATGCCAAAAGTATAAAACACAAAAAAATTCTTACCATGGAAAGAAAACGTATCGTGCACCGCTCCCTCCTCCCGCCCTGTCGTACAACAGATGTCCCCTTCTCCAAAAATGTACTCAATGGGACCGTAATGTTGCAATCACACACAAGTTGACCTGCTGTGACGAAAAAACGAGTTAGTACATTTCAAACATGAAAAAGGTCATTTTAAAATCAACATGCAAATCCAAAATACCAAAAGTATAAAACACAAAAAAATTCTTACCATGGAAAGAAAACGTATCGTGCACCGCTCCCTCCTCCCGCCCTGTGGTGCAACAGATGTCCCCTTCTCCAAAAATGTACTCAATGGGACCGTAATGTTGGAACCACACACAAGTTGACCTGCTGTGACGAAAAAACGAGTTAGTACATTTCAAACATGAAAAAGGTCATTTTAAGATCAACATGCAAATCCAAAATACCAAAAGTATAAAACCCAAAAAATGCTTACCATGGAAAGAAAACGTATTGTGCACCGCTCCCTCCTCCGCCCTGTGGTGCAACAGATGTCCCCTTCTCCAAAAATGTACTCAATGGGACCGTAATGTTGCAACCACACACAAGTTGACCTGCTGTGAGGAAAAAACGAGTTAGTACATTTCAAACATGAAAAAGGTCATTTTAAAATCAACATGCAAATCCAAAATACCAAAAGTATAAAACACAAAAAAATCCTTACCATGGAAAGAAAACGTATCATGAACCGCTCCCTCCTCCCGCCCTGTGGTGCAACAGATGTCCCCTTCTCCAAAAATGTACTCAATGGGACCGTAATGTTGCAACCACACACAAGTTGACCTGTTGTGAGGAAAAAACGAGTTAGTACATTTCAAACATGAAAAAGGTCATTTTAAAATCAACATGCAAATCCAAAATACCAAAAGTATAAAACACAAAAAAATGCTTACCATGGAAAGAAAACGCATTGTGCACCGCTCCCTCCTCCCGCCATGTGGTGCAACAGATGTCCCCTTCTCCAAAAATGTACTCAATGGGACCGTAATGTTGCAACCTCACACAAGTTGACATGCTGTGACGAAAAATCGAGTTAGTACATTTCAAACATGAAAAAGGTCATTTTAAAATCAACATGCAAATCCAAAATACTAAAAGTATAAAACACAAAAAAATTCTTACCAGGGAAAGAAAACGTATCGTGCACCGTTCCCTCCTCCCGCCCTGTCGTACAACAGATGTCCCCTTCTCCAAAAATGTACTCAATGGGACCGTAATGTTGCAATCTCACACAAGTTGACCTGCTGTGACGAAAAAACGAGTTAGTACATTTCAAACATGAAAAAGGTCATTTTAAAATCAATATGCAAATCAAAATACCAAAAGTATAAAACACAAAAAAATTCTTACCATGGAAAGAAAACGTATCGTGCACCGCTCCCTCCTCCCGCCCTGTGGTGCAACAGATGTCCCCTTCTCCAAAAATGTACTCAATGGGACCGTAATGTTGCAACCACACACAAGTTGACCTGCTGTGATGAGAAAACGAGTTAGTACATTTCAAACATGAAAAAGGTCATTTTAAAATCAACATGCAAATCCAAAATACCAAAAGTATAAAACACAAAAAAATTCTTACCATGGAAAGAAAACGTATCGTGCACCGCTCCCTCCTCCCGCCCTGTGGTGCAACAGATGTCCCCTTCTCCAAAAATGTACTCAATGGGACCGTAATGTTGCAACCACACACAAGTTGACCTGCTGTGACGAGAAAACGAGTTAGTACATTTCAAACATGAAAAAGGTCATTTTAAAATCAACATGCAAATCCAAAATAAAAAAAGTATAAAACCCAAAAAATTCTTGCCGTGGAAAGAAAACGTATCGTGCACCGCTCCCTCCTCCCGCCCTGTGGTGCAACAGATGTCCCCTTCTCCAAAAATGTACTCAATGGGACCGTAATGTTGCAACCACACACAAGTTGACCTGCTGTGACGAAAAAACGAGTTAGTACATTTCAAACATGAAATGGTCATTTTAAAATCAACATGCAAATCCAAAATACCAAAAGTATAAAACACAAAAAAATTCTTACCATGGAAAGAAAACGTATCGTGCACCGGTCCCACCACCCGCCCTGTGTTGCAACAGATGTCCCCTTCTCCAAAAATGAACTCAATGGGACCGTAATGTTGCAGCCACACACAAGTTGACCTGCCTTGACGAAAAAACGAGTTAGTACATTTCAAACATGAAAAAGGTCATTTTAAAATCAACATGCAAATCCAAAATACCAAAAGTATAAAACACAAAAAAATTCTTACCATGGAAAGAAAACGTATCGTGAACCGCTCCCTCCTCCCGCCCTGTGGTGCAACAGATGTCCTCTTCTCCAAAAATGTACTCAATGGGACCGTAATGTTGCAACCACACACAAGTTGACCTGTTGTGAGGAAAAACCGAGTTAGTACATTTCAAACATGAAAAAGGTCATTTTAAAATCAACATGCAAATCCAAAATACCAAAAGTATAAAACACAAAAAAATTCTTACCATGGAAAGAAAACGCATTGTGCACCGCTCCCTCCTCCCGCCCTGTGGTGCAACAGATGTCCCCTTCTCCAAAAATGTACTCAATGGGACCGTAATGTTGCAACCTCACACAAGTTGACATGCTGTGACGTAAAATCGAGTTAGTACATTTCAAACATGAAAAAGGTCATTTTAAAATCAACATGCAAATCCAAAATACCAAAAGTATAAAACACAAAAAAATTCTTACCATGGAAAGAAAACGTATCGTGCACCGCTCCCTCCTCCCGCCCTGTCGTACAACAGATGTCCCCTTCTCCAAAAATGTACTCAATGGGACCGTAATGTTGCAAACACACACAAGTTGACCTGCTGTGACGAAAAAACGAGTTAGTACATTTCAAACATGAAAAAGGTCATTTTAAAATCAACATGCAAATCCAAAATACCAAAAGTATAAAACACAAAAAAATTCTTACCATGGAAAGAAAACGTATCGTGCACCGCTCCCTCCTCCCGCCCTGTGGTGCAACAGATGTCCCCTTCTCCAAAAATGTACTCAATGGGACCGTCATGTTGCAACCACACACAAGTTGACCTGCTGTGACGAAAAAACGAGTTAGTACATTTCAAACATGAAAAAGGTCATTTTAAAATCAACATGCAAATCCAAAATAAAAAAAGTATAAAACCCAAAAAATTCTTGCCGTGGAAAGAAAACGTATCGTGCACCGCTCCCTCCTCCCGCCCTGTGGTGCAACAGATGTCCCCTTCTCCAAAAATGTACTCAATGGGACCGTAATGTTGCAACCACACACAAGTTGACCTGCTGTGACGAAAAAACGAGTTAGTACATTTCAAACATGAAATGGTCATTTTAAAATCAACATGCAAATCCAAAATACCAAAAGTATAAAACACAAAAAAATTCTTACCATGGAAAGAAAACGTATCGTGCACCGGTCCCACCACCCGCCCTGTGTTGCAACAGATGTCCCCTTCTCCAAAAATGAACTCAATGGGACCGTAATGTTGCAGCCACACACAAGTTGACCTGCCTTGACGAAAAAACGAGTTAGTACATTTCAAACATGAAAAAGGTCATTTTAAAATCAACATGCAAATCCAAAATACCAAAAGTATAAAACACAAAAAAATTCTTACCATGGAAAGAAAACGTATCGTGAACCGCTCCCTCCTCCCTCCCTGTGGTGCAACAGATGTCCTCTTCTCCAAAAATGTACTCAATGGGACCGTAATGTTGCAACCACACACAAGTTGACCTGTTGTGAGGAAAAACCGAGTTAGTACATTTCAAACATGAAAAAGGTCATTTTAAAATCAACATGCAAATCCAAAATACCAAAAGTATAAAACACAAAAAAATTCTTACCATGGAAAGAAAACGCATTGTGCACCGCTCCCTCCTCCCGCCCTGTGGTGCAACAGATGTCCCCTTCTCCAAAAATGTACTCAATGGGACCGTAATGTTGCAACCTCACACAAGTTGACATGCTGTGACGTAAAATCGAGTTAGTACATTTCAAACATGAAAAAGGTCATTTTAAAATCAACATGCAAATCCAAAATACCAAAAGTATAAAACACAAAAAAATTCTTACCATGGAAAGAAAACGTATCTTGCACCGCTCCCTCCTCCCCCCCTGTCGTACAACAGATGTCCCCTTCTCCAAAAATGTACTCAATGGGACCGTAATGTTGCAATCACACACAAGTTGACCTGCTGTGACGAAAAAACGAGTTAGTACATTTCAAACATGAAAAAGGTCATTTTAAGATCAACATGCAAATCCAAAATACCAAAAGTATAAAACCCAAAAAATGCTTACCATGGAAAGAAAACGTATTGTGCACCGCTCCCTCCTCCGCCCTGTGGTGCAACAGATGTCCCCTTCTCCAAAAATGTACTCAATGGGACCGTAATGTTGCAACCACACACAAGTTGACCTGCTGTGAGGAAAAAACGAGTTAGTACATTTCAAACACGAAAAAGGTCATTTTAAAATCAACACGCAGATCCAAAATACCAAAAGTATAAAACACAAAGAAAAACTTACCATGGAAAGAAAATGTATCGTGCACCGCTCCCTCCTCCCGCCCTGTGGTGCAACAGATGTCCCCTTCTCCAAAAATGTACTCAATGGGACCGTCATTTTGCAACCACACACAAGTTGACCTGCTGTGACGAAAAAACGAGTTAGTACATTTCAAACATGAAAAAGGTCATTTTAAAATCAACATGCAAATCCAAAATACCACAAGTATAAAACACACAAAAATTCTTACCATGGAAAGAAAACGTATCGTGCACCGCTCCCTCCTCCCGCCCTGTGGTGCAACAGATGTCCCCTTCTCCAAAAATGTACTCAATGGGACCGTAATGTTGCAACCTCACACAAGTTGACATGCTGTGACGAAAAATCGAGTTAGTCCATTTCAAACATGAAAAAGGTCATTTTAAAATCAACATGCAAATCCAAAATACCAAAAGTATAAAACACAAAAAAATTCTTACCATGGAAAGAAAACGTATCGTTCACCGCTCCCTCCTCCCGCCCTGTCGTACAACAGATGTCCCCTTCTCCAAAAATGTACTCAATGGGACCGTAATGTTGCAACCACACACAAGTTGACCTGCTGTGACGAAAAAACGAGTTAGTACATTTCAAACATGAAAAAGGTCATTTTAAAATCAATATGCAAATCAAAATACCAAAAGTATAAAACACAAAAAGTTCTTACCATGGAAAGAAAACGTATCGTGCACCGCTCCCTCCTCCCGCCCTGTGGTGCAACAGATGTCCCCTTCTCCAAAAATGTACTCAATGGGACCGTAATGTTGCAACCTCACACAAGTTGACATGCTGTGTCGAAAAATCGAGTTAGTACATTTCAAACATGAAAAAGGTCATTTTAAAATCAACATGCAAATCCAAAATACCAAAAGTATAAAACACAAAAAAATTCTTACCATGGAAAGAAAACGTATCGTGCACCAGTCCCACCACCCGCCCTGTTTTGCAACAGATGTCCCCTTCTCCAAAAATGAACTCAATGGGACCGTAATGTTGCAGCCACACACAAGTCGACCTGCTGTCACGAAAAAACGAGTTAGTACATTTCAAATATGAAAAAGGTCATTTTAAAATCAACATGCAAATCCAAAATACCAAAAGTATAAAACACAAAAAAATTCTTACCATGGAAAGGAAACGTATCGTGCACCGCTCCCTCCTCCCGCCCTGTGGTGCAACAGATGTCCCCTTCTCCAAAAATGTACTCAATGGGACCGTAATGTTGCAACCACACACAAGTTGACCTGCTGTGACGAAAAAACGAGTTAGTACATTTCAAACATGAAAAAGGTCATTTTAAAATCAATATGCAAATCAAAATACCAAAAGTATAAAACACAAAAAGTTCTTACCATGGAAAGAAAACGTATCGTGCACCGCTACCTCCTCCCGCCCTGTGGTGCAACAGATGTCCCCTTCTCCAAAAATGTACTCAATGGGACCGTAATGTTGCAACCTCACACAAGTTGACATGCTGTGTCGAAAAATCGAGTTAGTACATTTCAAACATGAAAAAGGTCATTTTAAAATCAACATGCAAATCCAAAATACCAAAAGTATAAAACACAAAAAAATTCTTACCATGGAAAGAAAACGTATCGTGCACCGGTCCCACCACCCGCCCTGTTTTGCAACAGATGTCCCCTTCTCCAAAAATGAACTCAATGGGACCGTAATGTTGCAGCCACACACAAGTCGACCTGCTGTCACGAAAAAACGAGTTAGTACATTTCAAATATGAAAAAGGTCATTTTAAAATCAACATGCAAATCCAAAATACCAAAAGTATAAAACACAAAAAAATTCTTGCCGTGGAAAGAAAACGTATCGTGCACCGCTCCCTCCTCCCGCCCTGTGGTGCAACAGATGTCCCCTTCTCCAAAAATGTACTCAATGGGACCGTAATGTTGGAACCACACACAAGTTGACCTGCTGTGACGAAAAAACGAGTTAGTACATTTCGAACATGAAGAAGGTCATTTTAAAATCAATATGCAAATCCAAAATACCAAAAGTATAAAACACAAAAAAATTCTTACCATGGAAAGAAAACGCATTGTGCAACGCTCCCTCCTCCCGCCCTGTGGTGCAACAGATGTCCCCTTCTCCAAAAATGTACTCAATGGGACCGTCATGTTGCAACCTCACACAAGTTGACATGCTGTGACGAAAAAACGAGTTAGTACATTTCAAATATGAAAAAGGTCATTTTAAAATCAACATGCAAATCCAAAATACCAAAAGTATAAAACACAAAAAAATTCTTGCCGTGGAAAGAAAACGTATCGTGCACCGCTCCCTCCTCCCGCCCTGTGGTGCAACAGATGTCCCCTTCTCCAAAAATGTACTCAATGGGACCGTAATGTTGGAACCACACACAAGTTGACCTGCTGTGACGAAAAAACGAGTTAGTACATTTCGAACATGAAGAAGGTCATTTTAAAATCAATATGCAAATCCAAAATACCAAAAGTATAAAACACAAAAAAATTCTTACCATGGAAAGAAAACGCATTGTGCAACGCTCCCTCCTCCCGCCCTGTGGTGCAACAGATGTCCCCTTCTCCAAAAATGTACTCAATGGGACCGTCATGTTGCAACCTCACACAAGTTGACATGCTGTGACGAAAAAACGAGTTAGTACATTTCAAACATGAAAAAGGTCATTTTAAAATCAACATGCAAATCCAAAATACCAAAAGTATAAAACACAAAAAAATTCTTACCATGGAAAGAAAACGTATCGTGCACCGCTCCCTCCTCCCGCCCTGTGGTGCAACAGATGTCCCCTTCTCCAAAAATGTACTCAATGGGACCGTAATGTTGGAACCACACACAAGTTGACCTGCTGTGACGAAAAAACGAGTTAGTACATTTCAAACATGAAAAAGGTCATTTTAAAATCAATATGCAAATCAAAATACCAAAAGTATAAAACACAAAAAGTTCTTACCATGGAAAGAAAACGTATCGTGCACCGCTCCCTCCTCCCGCCCTGTGGTGCAACAGATGTCCCCTTCTCCAAAAATGTACTCAATGGGACCGTAATGTTGCAACCTCACACAAGTTGACATGCTGTGACGAAAAATCGAGTTAGTCCATTTCAAACATGAAAAAGGTCATTTTAAAATCAACATGCAAATCCAAAATACCAAAAGTATAAAACACAAAAAAATTCTTACCATGGAAAGAAAACGTATCGTGCACCGCTCCCTCCTCCCGCCCTGTGGTGCAACAGATGTCCCCTTCTCCAAAAATGTACTCAATGGGACCGTAATGTTGGAACCACACACAAGTTGACATGCTGTGACGAAAAAACGAGTTAGTACATTTCGAACATGAAGAAGGTCATTTTAAAATCAATATGCAAATCCAAAATACCAAAAGTATAAAACACAAAAAAATTCTTACCATGGAAAGAAAACGCATTGTGCAACGCTCCCTCCTCCCGCCCTGTGGTGCAACAGATGTCCCCTTCTCCAAAAATGTACTCAATGGGACCGTAATGTTGCAACCACACACAAGTTGACCTGCTGTGACGAAAAAACGAGTTAGTACATTTCAAACATGAAAAAGGTCATTTTAAAATCAATATGCAAATCAAAATACCAAAAGTATAAAACACAAAAAGTTCTTACCATGGAAAGAAAACGTATCGTGCACCGCTCCCTCCTCCCGCCCTGTGGTGCAACAGATGTCCCCTTCTCCAAAAAATGTACTCAATGGGACCGTAATGTTGCAACCTCACACAAGTTGACATGCTGTGACGAAAAATCGAGTTAGTCCATTTCAAACATGAAAAAGGTCATTTTAAAATCAACATGCAAATCCAAAATACCAAAAGTATAAAACACAAAAAAATTCTTACCATGGAAAGAAAACGTATCGTTCACCGCTCCCTCCTCCCGCCCTGTCGTACAACAGATGTCCCCTTCTCCAAAAATGTACTCAATGGGACCGTAATGTTGCAACCACACACAAGTTGACCTGCTGTGACGAAAAAACGAGTTAGTACATTTCAAACACGAAAAAGGTCATTTTAAAATCAACACGCAAATCCAAAATACCAAAAGTATAAAACACAAAGAAAAACTTACCATGGAAAGAAATCGTATCGTGCACCGCTCCCTCCTCCCGCCCTGTGGTGCAACAGATGTCCCCTTCTCCAAAAATGTACTCAATGGGACCGTAATGTTGCAACCACACACAAGTTGACCTGCTGTGACGAAAAAACGAGTTAGTACATTTCAAACATGAAAAAGGTCATTTTAAAATCAAAATGCAAATCAAAATACCAAAAGTATAAAACACAAAAAAAATTCTTACCATGGAAAGAAAACGTATCGTGCACTGCTCCCTCCTCCCGCCCTGTGGTGCAACAGATGTCCCCTTCTCCAAAAATGTACTCAATGGGACTGTAATGTTGCAACCACACACAAGTTGCCCTGCTGTGACGAAAAAACGAGTTAGTACATTTCAAACATTAAAAAGGTCATTTTAAAATCAACATGCAAATCCAAAATACCAAAAGTATAAAACACAAAAAAATTCTTACCATGGAAAGAAAACGTATCGTGCACCGCTCCCTCCTCCTGCCCTGTGGTGCAACAGATGTCCCCTTCTCCAAAAATGTACTCAATGGGACCGTAATGTTGCAACCACACACAAGTTGACCTGCTGTGAGGAAAAAACGGGTTAGTACATTTCAAACATGAAAAAGGTCATTTTAAAATCAACATGCAAATCCAAAACACCAAAAGTATAAAACACACAAAAATTCTTACCATGGAAAGAAAACGTATCGTGCACCGCTCCCTCCTCCCGCCCTGTGGTGCAACAGATGTCCCCTTCTCCAAAAATGTACGCAATGGGACCGTTAATGTTGCAACCACACACAAGTTGACCTGCTGTGACGAGAAAACGAGTTAGTACATTTCAAACATGAAAAAGGTCATTTTAAAATCAACATGCAAATCCAAAATACCAAAAGTATAAAACACAAAAAAATTCTTACCATGGAAAGAAAACGTATCGTGCACCACTCCCTCCTCCCGCCCTGTGGTGCAACAGATATCCCCTTCTCCAAATATGTACTCAATGGGACCGTAATGTTGCAACCACACACAAGTTGACCTGCTGTGACGAGAAAACGAGTTAGTACATTTCAAACATGAAAAAGGTCATTTTAAAATCAACATGCAAATCCAAAATACCAAAAGTATAAAACAAAAAAATTCTTACCATGGAAAGAAAACGTATCGTGCACCGCTCCCTCCTCCCGCCCTGTGGTGCAACAGATGTCCCCTTCTCCAAAAATGTACTCAATGGGACCGTAATGTTGCAACCACACTCAAGTTGACCTGCTGTGACGAGAAAACGAGTTAGTACATTTCAAACATGAAAAAGGTCATTTTAAAATCAACATGCAAATCCAAAATACCAAAAGTATAAAACACAAAAAAATTCTTACCATGGAAAGAAAACGTATCGTGCACCGCTCCCTCCTCCCGCCCTGTGGTGCAACAGATGTCCCCTTCTCCAAAAATGTACTCAATGGGACCGTAATGTTGCAACCACACACAAGTTGACCTGCTGTGACGAAAAAACGACTTAGTACATTTCAAACATGAAAAAGGTCATTTTCAAATTATAAGCAAATCCAAAATACCAAAAGTATAAAACACAAAAAAATTCTTACCATGGAAAGAAAACGTATCGTGCACCGGTCCCTCCTCCCGCCCTGTGGTGCAACAGATGTCCCCTTCTCCAAAAATGAACTCAATGGGACCGTAATGTTGCAGCCACACACAAGTTGACCTGCCTTGACGAAAAAAACGAGTTAGTACATTTCAAACATGAAAAAGGTCATTTTAAAATCAACATGCAAATCCAAAATAAAAAAAGTATAAAACCCAAAAAATTCTTGCCGTGGAAAGAAAACGTATCGTGCACCGCTCCCTCCTCCCGCCCTGTGGTGCAACAGATGTCCCCTTCTCCAAAAATGTACTCAATGGGAACGTAATGTTGCAACCACACACAAGTTGACCTGCTGTGACGAAAAAACGAGTTAGTACATTTCAAACATGAAATGGTCATTTTAAAATCAACATGCAAATCCAAAATACCAAAAGTATAAAACACAAAAAAATTCTTACCATGGAAAGAAAACGTATCGTGCACCGGTCCCACCACCCGCCCTGTGTTGCAACAGATGTCCCCTTCTCCAAAAATGAACTCAATGGGACCGTAATGTTGCAGCCACACACAAGTTGACCTGCCTTGACGAAAAAACGAGTTAGTACATTTCAAACATGAAAAAGGTCATTTTAAAATCAACATGCAAATCCAAAATACCAAAAGTATAAAACACAAAAAAATTCTTACCATGGAATGAAAACGTATCGTGAACCGCTCCCTCCTCCCGCCCTGTGGTGCAACAGATGTCCTCTTCTCCAAAAATGTACTCAATGGGACCGTAATGTTGCAACCACACACAAGTTGACCTGTTGTGAGGAAAAACCGAGTTAGTACATTTCAAACATGAAAAAGGTCATTTTAAAATCAACATGCAAATCCAAAATACCAAAAGTATAAAACACAAAAAAATTCTTACCATGGAAAGAAAACGCATTGTGCACCGCTCCCTCCTCCCGCCCTGTGGTGCAACAGATGTCCCCTTCTCCAAAAATGTACTCAATGGGACCGTAATGTTGCAACCTCACACAAGTTGACATGCTGTGACGTAAAATCGAGTTAGTACATTTCAAACATGAAAAAGGTCATTTTAAAATCAACATGCAAATCCAAAATACCAAAAGTATAAAACACAAAAAAATTCTTACCATGGAAAGAAAACGTATCGTGCACCGCTCCCTCCTCCCGCCCTGTCGTACAACAGATGTCCCCTTCTCCAAAAATGTACTCAATGGGACCGTAATGTTGCAATCACACACAAGTTGACCTGCTGTGACGAAAAAACGAGTTAGTACATTTCAAACATGAAAAAGGTCATTTTAAAATCAACATGCAAATCCAAAATACCAAAAGTATAAAACACAAAAAAATTCTTACCATGGAAAGAAAACGTATCGTGCACCGCTCCCTCCTCCCGCCCTGTGGTGCAACAGATGTCCCCTTCTCCACAAATGTACTCAATGGGACCGTCATGTTGCAACCACACACAAGTTGACCTGCTGTGACGAAAAAACGAGTTAGTACATTTCAAACATGAAAAAGGTCATTTTAAAATCAACATGCAAATCCAAAATAAAAAAAGTATAAAACCCAAAAAATTCTTGCCGTGGAAAGAAAACGTATCGTGCACCGCTCCCTCCTCCCGCCCTGTGGTGCAACAGATGTCCCCTTCTCCAAAAATGTACTCAATGGGACCGTAATGTTGCAACCACACACAAGTTGACCTGCTGTGACGAAAAAACGAGTTAGTACATTTCAAACATGAAATGGTCATTTTAAAATCAACATGCAAATCCAAAATACCAAAAGTATAAAACACAAAAAAATTCTTACCATGGAAAGAAAACGTATCGTGCACCGGTCCCACCACCCGCCCTGTGTTGCAACAGATGTCCCCTTCTCCAAAAATGAACTCAATGGGACCGTAATGTTGCAGCCACACACAAGTTGACCTGCCTTGACGAAAAAACGAGTTAGTACATTTCAAACATGAAAAAGGTCATTTTAAAATCAACATGCAAATCCAAAATACCAAAAGTATAAAACACAAAAAAATTCTTACCATGGAAAGAAAACGTATCGTGAACCGCTCCCTCCTCCCGCCCTGTGGTGCAACAGATGTCCTCTTCTCCAAAAATGTACTCAATGGGACCGTAATGTTGCAACCACACACAAGTTGACCTGTTGTGAGGAAAAACCGAGTTAGTACATTTCAAACATGAAAAAGGTCATTTTAAAATCAACATGCAAATCCAAAATACCAAAAGTATAAAACACAAAAAAATTCTTACCATGGAAAGAAAACGCATTGTGCACCGCTCCCTCCTCCCGCCCTGTGGTGCAACAGATGTCCCCTTCTCCAAAAATGTACTCAATGGGACCGTAATGTTGCAACCTCACACAAGTTGACATGCTGTGACGTAAAATCGAGTTAGTACATTTCAAACATGAAAAAGGTCATTTTAAAATCAACATGCAAATCCAAAATACCAAAAGTATAAAACACAAAAAAATTCTTACCATGGAAAGAAAACGTATCGTGCACCGCTCCCTCCTCCCGCCCTGTCGTACAACAGATGTCCCCTTCTCCAAAAATGTACTCAATGGGACCGTAATGTTGCAATCACACACAAGTTGACCTGCTGTGACGAAAAAACGAGTTAGTACATTTCAAACATGAAAAAGGTCATTTTAAAATCAACATGCAAATCCAAAATACCAAAAGTATAAAACACAAAAAAATTCTTACCATGGAAAGAAAACGTATCGTGCACCGCTCCCTCCTCCCGCCCTGTGGTGCAACAGATGTCCCCTTCTCCAAAAATGTACTCAATGGGACCGTAATGTTGGAACCACACACAAGTTGACCTGCTGTGACGAAAAAACGAGTTAGTACATTTCAAACATGAAAAAGGTCATTTTAAGATCAACATGCAAATCCAAAATACCAAAAGTATAAAACCCAAAAAATGCTTACCATGGAAAGAAAACGTATTGTGCACCGCTCCCTCCTCCGCCCTGTGGTGCAACAGATGTCCCCTTCTCCAAAAATGTACTCAATGGGACCGTAATGTTGCAACCACACACAAGTTGACCTGCTGTGAGGAAAAAACGAGTTAGTACATTTCAAACATGAAAAAGGTCATTTTAAAATCAACATGCAAATCCAAAATACCAAAAGTATAAAACACAAAAAAATCCTTACCATGGAAAGAAAACGTATCATGAACCGCTCCCTCCTCCCGCCCTGTGGTGCAACAGATGTCCCCTTCTCCAAAAATGTACTCAATGGGACCGTAATGTTGCAACCACACACAAGTTGACCTGTTGTGAGGAAAAAACGAGTTAGTACATTTCAAACATGAAAAAGGTCATTTTAAAATCAACATGCAAATCCAAAATACCAAAAGTATAAAACACAAAAAAATGCTTACCATGGAAAGAAAACGCATTGTGCACCGCTCCCTCCTCCCGTCATGTGGTGCAACAGATGTCCCCTTCTCCAAAAATGTACTCAATGGGACCGTAATGTTGCAACCTCACACAAGTTGACATGCTGTGACGAAAAATCGAGTTAGTACATTTCAAACATGAAAAAGGTCATTTTAAAATCAACATGCAAATCCAAAATACTAAAGGTATAAAACACAAAAAAATTCTTACCAGGGAAAGAAAACGTATCGTGCACCGTTCCCTCCTCCCGCCCTGTCGTACAACAGATGTCCCCTTCTCCAAAAATGTACTCAATGGGACCGTAATGTTGCAATCTCACACAAGTTGACCTGCTGTGACGAAAAAACGAGTTAGTACATTTCAAACATGAAAAAGGTCATTTTAAAATCAATATGCAAATCAAAATACCAAAAGTATAAAACACAAAAAAATTCTTACCATGGAAAGAAAACGTATCGTGCACCGCTCCCTCCTCCCGCCCTGTGGTGCAACAGATGTCCCCTTCTCCAAAAATGTACTCAATGGGACCGTAATGTTGCAACCACACACAAGTTGACCTGCTGTGATGAGAAAACGAGTTAGTACATTTCAAACATGAAAAAGGTCATTTTAAAATCAACATGCAAATCCAAAATACCAAAAGTATAAAACACAAAAAAATTCTTACCATGGAAAGAAAACGTATCGTGCACCGCTCCCTCCTCCCGCCCTGTGGTGCAACAGATGTCCCCTTCTCCAAAAATGTACTCAATGGGACCGTAATGTTGCAACCACACACAAGTTGACCTGCTGTGACGAGAAAACGAGTTAGTACATTTCAAACATGAAAAAGGTCATTTTAAAATCAACATGCAAATCCAAAATAAAAAAAGTATAAAACCCAAAAAATTCTTGCCGTGGAAAGAAAACGTATCGTGCACCACTCCCTCCTCCCGCCCTGTGGTGCAACAGATGTCCCCTTCTCCAAAAATGTACTCAATGGGACCGTAATGTTGCAACCACACACAAGTTGACCTGCTGTGACGAAAAAACGAGTTAGTACATTTCAAACATGAAATGGTCATTTTAAAATCAACATGCAAATCCAAAATACCAAAAGTATAAAACACAAAAAAATTCTTACCATGGAAAGAAAACGTATCGTGCACCGGTCCCACCACCCGCCCTGTGTTGCAACAGATGTCCCCTTCTCCAAAAATGAACTCAATGGGACCGTAATGTTGCAGCCACACACAAGTTGACCTGCCTTGACGAAAAAACGAGTTAGTACATTTCAAACATGAAAAAGGTCATTTTAAAATCAACATGCAAATCCAAAATACCAAAAGTATAAAACACAAAAAAATTCTTACCATGGAAAGAAAACGTATCGTGCACCAGTCCCACCGTCCGCCCTGTTTTGCAACAGATGTCCCCTTCTCCAAAAATGAACTCAATGGGACCGTAATGTTGCAGCCACACACAAGTCGACCTGCTGTCACGAAAAAACGAGTTAGTACATTTCAAATATGAAAAAGGTCATTTTAAAATCAACATGCAAATCCAAAATACCAAAAGTATAAAACACAAAAAAATTCTTACCATGGAAAGGAAACGTATCGTGCACCGCTCCCTCCTCCCGCCCTGTGGTGCAACAGATGTCCCCTTCTCCAAAAATGTACTCAATGGGACCGTAATGTTGCAACCACACACAAGTTGACCTGCTGTGACGAAAAAACGAGTTAGTACATTTCAAACATGAAAAAGGTCATTTTAAAATCAATATGCAAATCAAAATACCAAAAGTATAAAACACAAAAAGTTCTTACCATGGAAAGAAAACGTATCGTGCACCGCTACCTCCTCCCGCCCTGTGGTGCAACAGATGTCCCCTTCTCCAAAAATGAACTCAATGGGACCGTAATGTTGCAGCCACACACAAGTCGACCTGCTGTCACGAAAAAACGAGTTAGTACATTTCAAATATGAAAAAGGTCATTTTAAAATCAACATGCAAATCCAAAATACCAAAAGTATAAAACACAAAAAAATTCTTGCCGTGGAAAGAAAACGTATCGTGCACCGCTCCCTCCTCCCGCCCTGTGGTGCAACAGATGTCCCCTTCTCCAAAAATGTACTCAATGGGACCGTAATGTTGGAACCACACACAAGTTGACCTGCTGTGACGAAAAAACGAGTTAGTACATTTCGAACATGAAGAAGGTCATTTTAAAATCAATATGCAAATCCAAAATACCAAAAGTATAAAACACAAAAAAATTCTTACCATGGAAAGAAAACGCATTGTGCAACGCTCCCTCCTCCCGCCCTGTGGTGCAACAGATGTCCCCTTCTCCAAAAATGTACTCAATGGGACCGTCATGTTGCAACCTCACACAAGTTGACATGCTGTGACGAAAAAACGAGTTAGTACATTTCAAATATGAAAAAGGTCATTTTAAAATCAACATGCAAATCCAAAATACCAAAAGTATAAAACACAAAAAAATTCTTGCCGTGGAAAGAAAACGTATCGTGCACCGCTCCCTCCTCCCGCCCTGTGGTGCAACAGATGTCCCCTTCTCCAAAAATGTACTCAATGGGACCGTAATGTTGGAACCACACACAAGTTGACCTGCTGTGACGAAAAAACGAGTTAGTACATTTCGAACATGAAGAAGGTCATTTTAAAATCAATATGCAAATCCAAAATACCAAAAGTATAAAACACAAAAAAATTCTTACCATGGAAAGAAAACGCATTGTGCAACGCTCCCTCCTCCCGCCCTGTGGTGCAACAGATGTCCCCTTCTCCAAAAATGTACTCAATGGGACCGTCATGTTGCAACCTCACACAAGTTGACATGCTGTGACGAAAAAACGAGTTAGTACATTTCAAACATGAAAAAGGTCATTTTAAAATCAACATGCAAATCCAAAATACCAAAAGTATAAAACACAAAAAAATTCTTACCATGGAAAGAAAACGTATCGTGCACCGCTCCCTCCTCCCGCCCTGTGGTGCAACAGATGTCCCCTTCTCCAAAAATGTACTCAATGGGACCGTAATGTTGGAACCACACACAAGTTGACCTGCTGTGACGAAAAAACGAGTTAGTACATTTCAAACATGAAAAAGGTCATTTTAAAATCAATATGCAAATCAAAATACCAAAAGTATAAAACACAAAAAGTTCTTACCATGGAAAGAAAACGTATCGTGCACCGCTCCCTCCTCCCGCCCTGTGGTGCAACAGATGTCCCCTTCTCCAAAAATGTACTCAATGGGACCGTAATGTTGCAACCTCACACAAGTTGACATGCTGTGACGAAAAATCGAGTTAGTCCATTTCAAACATGAAAAAGGTCATTTTAAAATCAACATGCAAATCCAAAATACCAAAAGTATAAAACACAAAAAAATTCTTACCATGGAAAGAAAACGTATCGTGCACCGCTCCCTCCTCCCGCCCTGTGGTGCAACAGATGTCCCCTTCTCCAAAAATGTACTCAATGGGACCGTAATGTTGGAACCACACACAAGTTGACATGCTGTGACGAAAAAACGAGTTAGTACATTTCGAACATGAAGAAGGTCATTTTAAAATCAATATGCAAATCCAAAATACCAAAAGTATAAAACACAAAAAAATTCTTACCATGGAAAGAAAACGCATTGTGCAACGCTCCCTCCTCCCGCCCTGTGGTGCAACAGATGTCCCCTTCTCCAAAAATGTACTCAATGGGACCGTAATGTTGCAACCACACACAAGTTGACCTGCTGTGACGAAAAAACGAGTTAGTACATTTCAAACATGAAAAAGGTCATTTTAAAATCAATATGCAAATCAAAATACCAAAAGTATAAAACACAAAAAGTTCTTACCATGGAAAGAAAACGTATCGTGCACCGCTCCCTCCTCCCGCCCTGTGGTGCAACAGATGTCCCCTTCTCCAAAAAATGTACTCAATGGGACCGTAATGTTGCAACCTCACACAAGTTGACATGCTGTGACGAAAAATCGAGTTAGTCCATTTCAAACATGAAAAAGGTCATTTTAAAATCAACATGCAAATCCAAAATACCAAAAGTATAAAACACAAAAAAATTCTTACCATGGAAAGAAAACGTATCGTTCACCGCTCCCTCCTCCCGCCCTGTCGTACAACAGATGTCCCCTTCTCCAAAAATGTACTCAATGGGACCGTAATGTTGCAACCACACACAAGTTGACCTGCTGTGACGAAAAAACGAGTTAGTACATTTCAAACAC
Organism: Schistocerca nitens; assembly: GCF_023898315.1. Lineage (NCBI taxonomy): Eukaryota > Metazoa > Arthropoda > Insecta > Orthoptera > Acrididae > Schistocerca > Schistocerca nitens. The sequence goes on from NC_064618.1 coordinate 136,287,221, forward strand.
GAAAAAGGTCATTTTAAAATCAACACGCAAATCCAAAATACCAAAAGTATAAAACACAAAGAAAAACTTACCATGGAAAGAAATCGTATCGTGCACCGCTCCCTCCTCCCGCCCTGTGGTGCAACAGATGTCCCCTTCTCCAAAAATGTACTCAATGGGACCGTAATGTTGGAACCACACACAAGTTGACCTGCTGTGACGAAAAAACGAGTTAGTACATTTCGAACATGAAGAAGGTCATTTTAAAATCAATATGCAAATCCAAAATACCAAAAGTATAAAACACAAAAAAATTCTTTCCATGGAAAGAAAACGCATTGTGCAACGCTCCCTCCTCCCGCCCTGTGGTGCAACAGATGTCCCCTTCTCCAAAAATGTACGCAATGGGACCGTCATGTTGCAACCTCACACAAGTTGACATGCTGTGACGAAAAAACGAGTTAGTACATTTCAAACATGAAAAAGGTCATTTTAAAATCAACATGCAAATCCAAAATACCAAAAGTATAAAACACAAAAAAATTCTTACCATGGAAAGAAAACGCATTGTGCAACGCTCCCTCCTCCCGCCCTGTGGTGCAACAGATGTCCCCTTCTCCAAAAATGTACTCAATGGGACCGTCATGTTGCAACCTCACACAAGTTGACATGCTGTGACGAAAAAACGAGTTAGTACATTTCAAACATGAAAAAGGTCATTTTAAAATCAACATGCAAATCCAAAATACCAAAAGTATAAAACACAAAAAAATTCTTTCCATGGAAAGAAAACGCATTGTGCAACGCTCCCTCCTCCCGCCCTGTGGTGCAACAGATGTCCCCTTCTCCAAAAATGTACGCAATGGGACCGTCATGTTGCAACCTCACACAAGTTGACATGCTGTGACGAAAAAACGAGTTAGTACATTTCAAACATGAAAAAGGTCATTTTAAAATCAACATGCAAATCCAAAATACCAAAAGTATAAAACACAAAAAAATTCTTTCCATGGAAAGAAAACGCATTGTGCAACGCTCCCTCCTCCCGCCCTGTGGTGCAACAGATGTCCCCTTCTCCAAAAATGTACTCAATGGGACCGTCATGTTGCAACCTCACACAAGTTGACATGCTGTGACGAAAAAACGAGTTAGTACATTTCAAACATGAAAAAGGTCATTTTAAAATCAACATGCAAATCCAAAATACCAAAAGTATAAAACACAAAAAAATTCTTACCATGGAAAGAAAACGTATCGTGCACCGCTCCCTCCTCCCGCCCTGTGGTGCAACAGATGTCCCCTTCTCCAAAAATGTACTCAATGGGACCGGAATGTTGGAACCACACACAAGTTGACCTGCTGTGACGAAAAAACGAGTTAGTACATTTCAAACATGAAAAAGGTCATTTTAAAATCAATATGCAAATCAAAATACCAAAAGTATAAAACACAAAAAGTTCTTACCATGGAAAGAAAACGTATCGTGCACCGCACCCTCCTCCCGCCCTGTGGTGCAACAGATGTCCCCTTCTCCAAAAATGTACTCAATGGGACCGTAATGTTGCAACCTCACACAAGTTGACATGCTGTGACGAAAAATCGAGTTAGTCCATTTCAAACATGAAAAAGGTCATTTTAAAATCAACATGCAAATCCAAAATACCAAAAGTATAAAACACAAAGAAAAACTTACCATGGAAAGAAATCGTATCGTGCACCGCTCCCTCCTCCCGCCCTGTGGTGCAACAGATGTCCCCTTCTCCAAAAATGTACTCAATGGGACCGTCATTTTGCAACCACACACAAGTTGACCTGCTGTGACGAAAAAACGAGTTAGTACATTTCAAACATGAAAAAGGTCATTTTAAAATCAACATGCAAATCCAAAATACCAAAAGTATAAAACACACAAAAATTCTTACCATGGAAAGAAAACGTATCGTGCACCGCTCCCTCCTCCCGCCCTGTGGTGCAACAGATGTCCCCTTCTCCAAAAATGTACTCAATGGGACCGTAATGTTGCAACCACACAGAAGTTGACCTGCTGTGACGGAAAAACGAGTTAGTACATTTCAAACATGAAAAAGGTCATTTTAAAATCTACATGCAAATCCAAAATACCAAAAGTATAAAACACAAAAAAATTCTTACCATGGAAAGAAAACGTATCGTGCACCGCTCCCTCCTCCCGCCCTGTGGTGCAACAGATGCCCCCTTCTCCAAAAATGAACTCAATGGGACCGTAATGTTGGAACCACACACAAGTTGACCTGCTGTGACGAAAAAACGAGTTAGTACATTTCGAACATGAAGAAGGTCATTTTAAAATCAATATGCAAATCCAAAATACCAAAAGTATGAAACACAAAAAAATTCTTACCATGGAAAGAAAACGTATCGTGCACCGCTCCCTCCTCCCGCCCTGTGGTGCAACAGATGCCCCCTTCTCCAAAAATGAACTCAATGGGACCGTAATGTTGGAACCACACACAAGTTGACCTGCTGTGACGAAAAAACGAGTTAGTACATTTCGAACATGAAGAAGGTCAATTTTAAAATCAATATGCAAATCCAAAATACCAAAAGTATAAAACACAAAAAAATTCTTACCATGGAAAGAAAACGCATTGTGCAACGCTCCCTCCTCCCGCCCTGTGGTGCAACAGATGTCCCCTTCTCCAAAAATGTACTCAATGGGACCGTCATGTTGCAACCTCACACAAGTTGACATGCTGTGACGAAAAAACGAGTTAGTACATTTCAAACATGAAAAAGGTCATTTTAAAATCAACATGCAAATCCAAAATACCAAAAGTATAAAACACAAAAAAATTCTTACCATGGAAAGAAAACGTATCGTGCACCGCTCCCTCCTCCCGCCCTGTGGTGCAACAGATGTCCCCTTCTCCAAAAATGTACTCAATGGGACCGTAATGTTGGAACCACACACAAGTTGACCTGCTGTGACGAAAAAACGAGTTAGTACATATCAAACATGAAAAAGGTCATTTTAAAATCAATATGCAAATCAAAATACCAAAAGTATAAAACACAAAAAGTTCTTACCATGGAAAGAAAACGTATCGTGCACCGCTCCCTCCTCCCGCCCTGTGGTGCAACAGATGTCCCCTTCTCCAAAAATGTACTCAATGGGACCGTAATGTTGCAACCTCACACAAGTTGACATGCTGTGACGAAAAATCGAGTTAGTCCATTTCAAACATGAAGAAGGTCATTTTAAAATCAACATGCAAATCCAAAATACCAAAAGTATAAAACACAAAAAAATTCTTACCATGGAAAGAAAACGCATTGTGCAACGCTCCCTCCTCCCGCCCTGTGGTGCAACAGATGTCCCCTTCTCCAAAAATGTACTCAATGGGACCGTAATGTTGCAACCACACACAAGTTGACCTGCTGTGACGAAAAAACGAGTTAGTACATTTCAAACATGAAAAAGGTCATTTTAAAATCAATATGCAAATCAAAATACCAAAAGTATAAAACACAAAAAGTTCTTACCATGGAAAGAAAACGTATCGTGCACCGCTCCCTCCTCCCGCCCTGTGGTGCAACAGATGTCCCCTTCTCCAAAAATGTACTCAATGGGACCGTAATGTTGCAACCTCACACAAGTTGACATGCTGTGACGAAAAATCGAGTTAGTCCATTTCAAACATGAAAAAGGTCATTTTAAAATCAACATGCAAATCCAAAATACCAAAAGTATAAAACACAAAAAAATTCTTACCATGGAAAGAAAACGCATTGTGCAACGCTCCCTCCTCCCGCCCTGTGGTGCAACAGATGCCCCCTTCTCCAAAAATGTACTCAATGGGACCGTAATGTTGCAACCACACACAAGTTGACCTGCTGTGACGAAAAAACGAGTTAGTACATTTCAAACACGAAAAAGGTCATTTTAAAATCAACACGCAAATCCAAAATACCAAAAGTATAAAACACAAAGAAAAACTTACCATGGAAAGAAATCGTATCGTGCACCGCTCCCTCCTCCCGCCCTGTGGTGCAACAGATGTCCCCTTCTCCAAAAATGTACTCAATGGGACCGTCATTTTGCAACCACACACAAGTTGACCTGCTGTGACGAAAAAACGAGTTAGTACATTTCAAACATGAAAAAGGTCATTTTAAAATCAACATGCAAATCCAAAATACCAAAAGTATAAAACACAAAAAAATTCTTACCATGGAAAGAAAACGTATCGTGCACCGCTCCCTCCTCCCGCCCTGTGGTGCAACAGATGCCCCCTTCTCCAAAAATGAACTCAATGGGACCGTAATGTTGCAACCACACACAAGTTGACTTGCTAGACGAAAAAACGAGTTAGTACATTTCAAACATGAAAAAGGTCATTTTAAAATCAACATGCAAATCCAAAATACCAAAAGTATAAAACACAAAAAAATTCTTGCCGTGGAAAGAAAACGTATCGTGCACCGCTCCCTCCTCCCGCCCTGTGGTGCAACAGATGTCCCCTTCTCCAAAAATGTACTCAATGGGACCGTAATGTTGGAACCACACACAAGTTGACCTGCTGTGACGAAAAAACGAGTTAGTACATTTCGAACATGAAAAAGGTCATTTTAAAATCAATATGCAAATCCAAAATACCAAAAGTATAAAACACAAAAAGTTCTTACCATGGAAAGAAAACGTATCGTGCACCGCTCCCTCCTACCGCCCTGTGGTGCAACAGATGTCCCCTTCTCCAAAAATGTACTCAATGGGACCGTAATGTTGCAACCTCACACAAGTTGACATGCTGTGACGAAAAATCGAGTTAGTCCATTTCAAACATGAAAAAGGTCATTTTAAAATCAACATGCAAATCCAAAATACCAAAAGTATAAAACACAAAAAAATTCTTACCATGGAAAGAAAACGCATTGTGCAACGCTCCCTCCTCCCGCCCTGTGGTGCAACAGATGTCCCCTTCTCCAAAAATGTACTCAATGGGACCGTAATGTTGCAACCTCACACAAGTTGACATGCTGTGACGAAAAATCGAGTTAGTCCATTTCAAACATGAAGAAGGTCATTTTAAAATCAACATGCAAATCCAAAATACCAAAAGTATAAAACACAAAAAGTTCTTACCATGGAAAGAAAACATATCGTGCACCGCTCCCTCCTCCCGCCCTGTGGTGCAACAGATGTCCCCTTCTCCAAAAATGTACTCAATGGGACCGTAATGTTGCAACCTCACACAAGTTGACATGCTGTGTCGAAAAATCGAGTTAGTACATTTCAAACATGAAAAAGGTCATTTTAAAATCAACATGCAAATCCAAAATACCAAAAGTATAAAACACAAAAAAATTCTTACCATGGAAAGAAAACGTATCGTGCACCGGTCCCACCACCCGCCCTGTTTTGCAACAGATGTCCCCTTCTCCAAAAATGAACTCAATGGGACCGTAATGTTGCAGCCACACACAAGTCGACCTGCTGTCACGAAAAAACGAGTTAGTACATTTCAAATATGAAAAAGGTCATTTTAAAATCAACATGCAAATCCAAAATACCAAAAGTATAAAACACAAAAAAATTCTTACCATGGAAAGGAAACGTATCGTGCACCGCTCCCTCCTCCCGCCCTGTGGTGCAACAGATGTCCCCTTCTCCAAAAATGTACTCAATGGGACCGTAATGTTGCAACCACACACAAGTTGACCTGCTGTGACGAAAAAACGAGTTAGTACATTTCAAACATGAAAAAGGTCATTTTAAAATCAATATGGAAATCAAAATACCAAAAGTATAAAACACAAAAAGTTCTTACCATGGAAAGAAAACGTACCGTGCACCGCTCCCTCCTCCCGCCCTGTGGTGCAACAGATGTCCCCTTCTCCAAAAATGTACTCAATGGGACCGTAATGTTGCAACCTCACACAAGTTGACATGCTGTGTCGAAAAATCGAGTTAGTACATTTCAAACATGAAAAAGGTCATTTTAAAATCAACATGCAAATCCAAAATACCAAAAGTATAAAACACAAAAAAATTCTTACCATGGAAAGAAAACGTATCGTGCACCGGTCCCACCACCCGCCCTGTTTTGCAACAGATGTCCCCTTCTCCAAAAATGAACTCAATGGGACCGTAATGTTGCAGCCACACACAAGTCGACCTGCTGTCACGAAAAAACGAGTTAGTACATTTCAAATATGAAAAAGGTCATTTTAAAATCAACATGCAAATCCAAAATACCAAAAGTATAAAACACAAAAAAATTCTTGCCGTGGAAAGAAAACGTATCGTGCACCGCTCCCTCCTCCCGCCCTGTGGTGCAACAGATGTCCCCTTCTCCAAAAATGTACTCAATGGGACCGTAATGTTGGAACCACACACAAGTTGACCTGCTGTGACGAAAAAACGAGTTAGTACATTTCGAACATGAAAAAGGTCATTTTAAAATCAATATGCAAATCCAAAATACCAAAAGTATAAAACACAAAAAAATTCTTACCATGGAAAGCAAACGCATTGTGCAACGCTCCCTCCTCCCGCCCTGTGGTGCAACAGATGTCCCCTTCTCCAAAAATGTACTCAATGGGACCGTAATGTTGCAACCTCACACAAGTTGACATGCTGTGACGAAAAATCGAGTTAGTACATTTCAAACATGAAAAAGGTCATTTTAAAATCAACATGCAAATCCAAAATACCAAAAGCATAAAACACAAAAAAATTCTTACCATGGAAAGAAAACGTATCGTTCACCGCTCCCTCCTCCCGCCCTGTCGTACAACAGATGTCCCCTTCTCCAAAAATGTACTCAATGGGACCGTAATGTTGCAACCACACACAAGTTGACCTGCTGTGACGAAAAAACGAGTTAGTACATTTCAAACATGAAAAAGGTCATTTTAAAATCAATATGCAAATCAAAATACCAAAAGTATAAAACACAAAAAGTTCTTACCATGGAAAGAAAACGTATCGTGCACCGCTCCCTCCTCCCGCCCTGTGGTGCAACAGATGTCCCCTTCTCCAAAAATGTACTCAATGGGACCGTAATGTTGCAACCTCACACAAGTTGACATGCTGTGTCGAAAAATCGAGTTAGTACATTTCAAACATGAAAAAGGTCATTTTAAAATCAACATGCAAATCCAAAATACCAAAAGTATAAAACACAAAAAAATTCTTACCATGGAAAGAAAACGTATCATGCACCGGTCCCACCACCCGCCCTGTTATGCAACAGATGTCCCCTTCTCCAAAAATGTACTCAATGGGACCGTAATGTTGGAACCACACACAAGTTGACCTGCTGTGACGAAAAAACGAGTTAGTACATTTCGAACATGAAAAAGGTCATTTTAAAATCAATATGCAAATCCAAAATACCAAAAGTATAAAACACAAAAAAATTCTTACCATGGAAAGAAAACGCATTGTGCAACGCTCCCTCCTCGCGCCCTGTGGTGCAACAGATGTCCCCTTCTCCAAAAATGTACTCAATGGGACCGTCATGTTGCAACCTCACACAAGTTCACCTGCTGTGACGAAAAAACGAGTTAGTACATTTCAAACATGAAAAAGGTCATTTTAAAATCAATATGCAAATCAAAATACCAAAAGTATAAAACACAAAAAGTTCTTACCATGGAAAGAAAACGTATCGTGCACCGCTCCCTCCTACCGCCCTGTGGTGCAACAGATGTCCCCTTCTCCAAAAATGTACTCAATGGGACCGTAATGTTGCAACCTCACACAAGTTGACATGCTGTGACGAAAAATCGAGTTAGTCCATTTCAAACATGAAAAAGGTCATTTTAAAATCAACATGCAAATCCAAAATACCAAAAGTATAAAACACAAAAAAATTCTTACCATGGAAAGGAAACGTATCGTGCACCGCTCCCTCCTCCCGCCCTGTGGTGCAACAGATGCCCCCTTCTCCAAAAATGAACTCAATGGGACCGTAATGTTGCAACCACACACAAGTTGACTTGCTAGACGAAAAAACGAGTTAGTACATTTCAAACATGAAAAAGGTCATTTTAAAATCAACATGCAAATCCAAAATACCAAAAGTATAAAACACAAAAAAATTCTTGCCGTGGGAAGAAAACGTATCGTGCACCACTCCCTCCTCCCGCCCTGTGGTGCAACAGATGTCCCCTTCTCCAAAAATGTACTCAATGGGACCGTAATGTTGGAACCACACACAAGTTGACCTGCTGTGACGAAAAAACGAGTTAGTACATTTCGAACATGAAGAAGGTCATTTTAAAATCAATATGCAAATCCAAAATACCAAAAGTATAAAACACAAAAAAATTCTTACCATGGAAAGAAAACGCATTGTGCAACGCTCCCTCCTCGCGCCCTGTGGTGCAACAGATGTCCCCTTCTCCAAAAATGTACTCAATGGGACCGTCATGTTGCAACCTCACACAAGTTCACCTGCTGTGACGAAAAAACGAGTTAGTACATTTCAAACATGAAAAAGGTCATTTTAAAATCAATATGCAAATCAAAATACCAAAAGTATAAAACACAAAAAAATTCTTACCATGGAAAGAAAACGTATCGTGCACCGGTCCCACTACCCGCCCTGTGGTGCAACAGATGTCCCCTTCTCCAAAAATGTACTCAATGGGACCGTAATGTTGCAACCTCACACAAGTTGACATGCTGTGACGAAAAATCGAGTTAGTCCATTTCAAACATGAAAAAGGTCATTTTAAAATCAACATGCAAATCCAAAATACCAAAAGTATAAAACACAAAAAAATTCTTACCATGGAAAGAAAACGTATCGTTCACCGCTCCCTCCTCCCGCCCTGTCGTACAACAGATGTCCCCTTCTCCAAAAATGTACTCAATGGGACCGTAATGTTGCAACCACACACAAGTTGACCTGCTGTGACGAAAAAACGAGTTAGTACATTTCAAACATGAAAAAGGTCATTTTAAAATCAATATGCAAATCAAAATACCAAAAGTATAAAACACAAAAAGTTCTTACCATGGAAAGAAAACGTATCGTGCACCGCTCCCTCCTCCCGCCCTGTGGTGCAACAGATGTCCCCTTCTCCAAAAATGTACTCAATGGGACCGTAATGTTGCAACCTCACACAAGTTGACATGCTGTGTCGAAAAATCGAGTTAGTACATTTCAAACATGAAAAAGGTCATTTTAAAATCAACATACAAATCCAAAATACCAAAAGTATAAAACACAAAAAAATTCTTACCATGGAAAGAAAACGTATCGTGCACCGGTCCCACCACCCGCCCTGTTTTGCAACAGATGTCCCCTTCTCCAAAAATGAACTCAATGGGACCGTAATGTTGCAGCCACACACAAGTCGACCTGCTGTCACGAAAAAACGAGTTAGTACATTTCAAATATGAAAAAGGTCATTTTAAAATCAACATGCAAATCCAAAATACCAAAAGTATAAAACACAAAAAAATTCTTACCATGGAAAGGAAACGTATCGTGCACCGCTCCCTCCTCCCGCCCTGTGGTGCAACAGATGTCCCCTTCTCCAAAAATGTACTCAATGGGACCGTAATGTTGCAACCACACACAAGTTGACCTGCTGTGACGAAAAAACGAGTTAGTACATTTCAAACATGAAAAAGGTCATTTTAAAATCAATATGCAAATCAAAATACCAAAAGTATAAAACACAAAAAGTTCTTACCATGGAAAGAAAACGTATCGTGCACCGCTCCCTCCTCCCGCCCTGTGGTGCAACAGATGTCCCCTTCTCCAAAAATGTACTCAATGGGACCGTAATGTTGCAACCTCACACAAGTTGACATGCTGTGTCGAAAAATCGAGTTAGTAAATTTCAAACATGAAAAAGGTCATTTTAAAATCAACATGCAAATCCAAAATACCAAAAGTATAAAACACAAAAAAATTCTTACCATGGAAAGAAAACGTATCGTGCACCGGTCCCACCACCCGCCCTGTTTTGCAACAGATGTCCCCTTCTCCAAAAATGTACTCAATGGGACCGTAATGTTGCAGCCACACACAAGTCGACCTGCTGTCACGAAAAAACGAGTTAGTACATTTCAAAGATGAAAAAGGTCATTTTAAAATCAACATGCAAATCCAAAATACCAAAAGTATAAAACACAAAAAAATTCTTGCCGTGGAAAGAAAACGTATCGTGCACCGCTCCCTCCTCCCGCCCTGTGGTGCAACAGATGTCCCCTTCTCCAAAAATGTACTCAATGGGACCGTAATGTTGGAACCACACACAAGTTGACCTGCTGTGACGAAAAAACGAGTTAGTACATTTCGAACATGAAAAAGGTCATTTTAAAATCAATATGCAAATCCAAAATACCAAAAGTATGAAACACAAAAAAATTCTTACCATGGAAAGCAAACGCATTGTGCAACGCTCCCTCCTCCCGCCCTGTGGTGCAACAGATGTCCCCTTCTCCAAAAATGTACTCAATGGGACCGTAATGTTGCAACCTCACACAAGTTGACATGCTGTGACGAAAAATCGAGTTAGTCCATTTCAAACATGAAAAAGGTCATTTTAAAATCAACATGCAAATCCAAAATACCAAAAGTATAAAACACAAAAAAATTCTTACCATGGAAAGAAAACGTATCGTTCACCGCTCCCTCCTCCCGCCCTGTCGTACAACAGATGTCCCCTTCTCCAAAAATGTACTCAATGGGACCGTAATGTTGCAACCACACACAAGTTGACCTGCTGTGACGAAAAAACGAGTTAGTACATTTCAAACATGAAAAAGGTCATTTTAAAATCAATATGCAAATCAAAATACCAAAAGTATAAAACACAAAAAGTTCTTACCATGGAAAGAAAACGTATCGTGCACCGCTCCCTCCTCCCGCCCTGTGGTCCAACAGATGTCCCCTTCTCCAAAAATGTACTCAATGGGACCGTAATGTTGCAACCTCACACAAGTTGACATGCTGTGTCGAAAAATCGAGTTAGTACATTTCAAACATGAAAAAGGTCATTTTAAAATCAACATGCAAATCCAAAATACCAAAAGTATAAAACACAAAAAAATTCTTACCATGGAAAGAAAACGTATCATGCACTGCTCCCTCCTCCCGCCCTGTGGTGCAACAGATGTCCCCTTCTCCAAAAATGAACTCAATGGGACCGTAATGTTGCAGCCACACACAAGTCGACCTGCTGTCACGAAAAAACGAGTTAGTACATTTCAAATATGAAAAAGGTCATTTTAAAATCAACATGCAAATCCAAAATACCAAAAGTATAAAACACAAAAAAATTCTTACCATGGAAAGGAAACGTATCGTGCACCGCTCCCTCCTCCCGCCCTGTGGTGCAACAGATGTCCCCTTCTCCAAAAATGTACTCAATGGGACCGTAATGTTGCAACCACACACAAGTTGACCTGCTGTGACGAGAAAACGAGTTAGTACATTTCAAACATGAAAAAGGTCATTTTAAAATCAACATGCAAATCCAAAATACCAAAAGTATAAAACACAAAAAAATTCTTACCATGGAAAGAAAACGTATCGTGCACTGCTCCCTCCTCCCGCCCTGTGGTGCAACAGATGTCCCCTTCTCCAAAAATGTACTCAATGGGACCGTAATGTTGCAACCACACACAAGTTGACCTGCTGTGACGAAAAAACGAGTTAGTACATTTCAAACATGAAAAAGGTCATTTTAAAATCAACATGCAAATCCAAAATACCAAAAGTATAAAACACAAAAAAATTCTTACCATGGAAAGAAAACGTATCGTGCACCGGTCCCACTACCCGCCCTGTGTTGCAACAGATGTCCCCTTCTCCAAAAATGAACTCAATGGGACCGTAATGTTGCAGCCACACACAAGTTGACCTGCCTTGACGAAAAAACGAGTTAGTACATTTCAAACATGAAAAAGGTCATTTTAAAATCAACATGCAAATCCATAATACCAAAAGTATTAAACACAAAAAAATTCTTACCAAGGAAAGAAAACGTATCGTGTACCGCTCCCTCCTCCCGCCCTGTGGTGCAACAGATGTCCTCTTCTCCAAAAATGTACTCAATGGGACCGTAATGTTGCAACCACACACAAGTTGACCCGTTGTGAGGAAAAAACGAGTTAGTACATTTCAAACATGAAAAAGGTCATTTTAAAATCAACATGCAAATCCAAAATACCAAAAGTATAAAACACAAAAAAATTCTTACCATGGAAAGAAAACGCATTGTGCACCGCTCCCTCCTCCCGCCCTGTGGTGCAACAGATGTCCCCTTCTCCAAAAATGTACTCAATGGGACCGTAATGTTGCAACCTCACACAAGTTGACATGCTGTGACGAAAAATCGAGTTAGTACATTTCAAACATGAAAAAGGTCATTTTAAAATCAACATGCAAATCCAAAATACCAAAAGTATAAAACACAAGAAAATTCTTACCATGGAAAGAAAACGTATCGTGCACCGCTCCCTCCTCCCGCCCTGTCGTACAACAGATGTCCCCTTCTCCAAAAATGTACTCAATGGGACCGTAATGTTGCAATCACACACAAGTTGACCTGCTGTGACGAAAAAACGAGTTAGTACATTTCAAACATGAAAAAGGTCATTTTAAAATCAACATGCAAATCCAAAATACCAAAAGTATAAAACACAAAAAAATTCTTACCATGGAAAGAAAACGTATCGTGCACCGCTCCCTCCTCCCGCCCTGTGGTGCAACAGATGTCCCCTTCTCCAAAAATGTACTCAATGGGACCGTAATGTTGGAACCACACACAAGTTGACCTGCTGTGACGAAAAAACGAGTTAGTACATTTCGAACATGAAAAAGGTCATTTTAAAATCAACATGCAAATCCAAAATACCAAAAGTATAAAACACAAAAAAAATTCTTACCATGGAAAGAAAACGTATCGTGCACCGCTCCCTCCTCCGCCCTGTGGTGCAACAGATGTCCCCTTCTCCAAAAATGTACTCGATGGGACCGTAATGTTGCAATCACACACAAGTTGACCTGCTGTGACGAAAAAACGAGTTAGTACATTTCAAACATGAAAAAGGTCATTTTAAAATCAAGATGCAAATCCATAATACCAAAAGTATAAAACACAAAAAAAAAACTTACCATGGAAAGGAAACGTATCGTGCACCGCTCCCTCCTCCCGCCCTGTGGTGCAACAGATGTCCCCTTCTCCAAAAATGTACTCAATGGGACCGTCATGTTGCAACCACACACAAGTTGACCTGCTGTGACGAAAAAACGAGTTAGTACATTTCAAACATGAAAAAGGTCATTTTAAAATCAACATGCAAATCCAAAATAAAAAAAGTATAAAACCCAAAAAATTCTTGCCGTGGAAAGAAAACGTATCGTGCACCGCTCCCTCCTCCCGCCCTGTGGTGCAACAGATGTCCCCTTCTCCAAAAATGTACTCAATGGGACCGTAATGTTGGAACCACACACAAGTTGACCTGCTGTGACGAAAAAACGAGTTAGTACATTTCAAACATGAAATGGTCATTTTAAAATCAACATGCAAATCCAAAATACCAAAAGTATAAAACACAAAAAAATTCTTACCATGGAAAGAAAACGTATCGTGCACCGGTCCCACCACCCGCCCTGTGTTGCAACAGATGTCCCTTTCTCCAAAAATGAACTCAATGGGACCGTAATGTTGCAGCCACACACAAGTTGACCTGCCTTGACGAAAAAACGAGTTAGTACATTTCAAACATGAAAAAGGTCATTTTAAAATCAACATGCAAATCCAAAATACCAAAAGTATAAAACACAAAAAAATTCTTACCATGGAAAGAAAACGTATCGTGAACCGCTCCCTCCTCCCGCCCTGTGGTGCAACAGATGTCCTCTTCTCCAAAAATGTACTCAATGGGACCGTAATGTTGCAACCACACACAAGTTGACCTGTTGTGAGGAAAAACCGAGTTAGTACATTTCAAACATGAAAAAGGTCATTTTAAAATCAACATGCAAATCCAAAATACCAAAAGTATAAAACACAAAAAAATTCTTACCATGGAAAGAAAACGCATTGTGCACCGCTCCCTCCTCCCGCCCTGTGGTGCAACAGATGTCCCCTTCTCCAAATATGTACTCAATGGGACCGTAATGTTGCAACCTCACACAAGTTGACATGCTGTGACGTAAAATCGAGTTAGTACATTTCAAACATGAAAAAGGTCATTTTAAAATCAACATGCAAATCCAAAATACCAAAAGTATAAAACACAAAAAAATTCTTACCATGGAAAGAAAACGTATCGTGCACCGCTCCCTCCTCCCGCCCTGTCGTACAACAGATGTCCCCTTCTCCAAAAATGTACTCAATGGGACCGTAATGTTGCAATCACACACAAGTTGACCTGCTGTGACGAAAAAACGAGTTAGTACATTTCAAACATGAAAAAGGTCATTTTAAAATCAACATGCAAATCCAAAATACCAAAAGTATAAAACACACAAAAACTCTTACCATGGAAAGAAAACGTATCGTGCACCGCTCCCTCCTCCCGCCCTGTGGTGCAACAGATGTCCCCTTCTCCAAAAATGTACTCAATGGGACCGTAATGTTGGAACCACACACAAGTTGACATGCTGTGACGAAAAATCGAGTTAGTACATTTCAAACATGAAAAAGGTCATTTTAAAATCAATATGCAAATCCAAAATACCAAAAGTATAAAACACAAAAAAATTCTTACCATGGAAAGAAAATGTATCGTGCACCGCTCCCTCCTCCCGCCCTGTGGTGCAACAGATGTCCCCTTCTCCAAAAATGTACTCAATGGGACCGTAATGTTGGAACCACACACAAGTTGACCTGCTGTGACGAAAAAACGAGTTAGTACATTTCGAACATGAAAAAGGTCATTTTAAAATCAATATGCAAATCAAAATACCAAAAGTATAAAACACAAAAAGTTCTTACCATGGAAAGAAAACGTATCGTGCACCGCTCCCTCCTCCCGCCCTGTGGTGCAACAGATGTCCCCTTCTCCAAAAATGTACTCAATGGGACCGTAATGTTGCAACCTCACACAAGTTGACATGCTGTGACGAAAAATCGAGTTAGTCCATTTCAAACATGAAAAAGGTCATTTTAAAATCAACATGCAAATCCAAAATACCAAAAGTATAAAACACAAAAAAATTCTTACCATGGAAAGAAAATGTATTGTTCACCGCTCCCTCCTCCCGCCCTGTCGTACAACAGATGTCCCCTTCTCCAAAAATGTACTCAATGGGACCGTAATGTTGCAACCACACACAAGTTGACCTGCTGTGACGAAAAAACGAGTTAGTACATTTCAAACATGAAAAAGGTCATTTTAAAATCAATATGCAAATCAAAATACCAAAAGTATAAAACACAAAAAGTTCTTACCATGGAAAGAAAACGTATCGTGCACCGCTCCCTCCTCCCGCCCTGTGGTGCAACAGATGTCCCCTTCTCCAAAAATGTACTCAATGGGACCGTAATGTTGCAACCTCACACAAGTTGACATGCTGTGTCGAAAAATCGAGTTAGTACATTTCAAACATGAAAAAGGTCATTTTAAAATCAACATGCAAATCCAAAATACCAAAAGTATAAAACACAAAAAAATTCTTACCATGGAAAGAAAACGTATCGTGCACCGGTCCCACCACCCGCCCTGTTTTGCAACAGATGTCCCCTTCTCCAAAAATGAACTCAATGGGACCGTAATGTTGCAGCCACACACAAGTCGACCTGCTGTCACGAAAAAACGAGTTAGTACATTTCAAATATGAAAAAGGTCATTTTAAAATCAACATGCAAATCCAAAATACCAAAAGTATAAAACACAAAAAAATTCTTACCATGGAAAGGAAACGTATCGTGCACCGCTCCCTCCTCCCGCCCTGTGGTGCAACAGATGTCCCCTTCTCCAAAAATGTACTCAATGGGACCGTAATGTTGCAACCACACACAAGTTGACCTGCTGTGACGAGAAAACGAGTTAGTACATTTCAAACATGAAAAAGGTCATTTTAAAATCAACATGCAAATCCAAAATACCAAAAGTATAAAACACAAAAAAATTCTTACCATGGAAAGAAAACGTATCGTGCACTGCTCCCTCCTCCCGCCCTGTGGTGCAACAGATGTCCCCTTCTCCAAAAATGTACTCAATGGGACCGTAATGTTGCAACCACACACAAGTTGACCTGCTGTGACGAAAAAACGAGTTAGTACATTTCAAACATGAAAAAGGTTATTTTAAAATCAATATGCAAATCAAAATACCAAAAGTATAAAACACAAAAAAAATTCTTACCATGGAAACAAAACGTATCGTGCACCGCTCCCTCCTCCCGCCCTGTGGTGCAACAGATGTCCCCTTCTCCAAAAATGTACTCAATGGGACCGTAATGTTGCAACCACACACAAGTTGACCTGCTGTGACGAAAAAACGAGTTAGTACATTTCAAACATGAAATAGGTCATTTTAAAATCAACATGCAAATCCAAAATACCAAAAGTATAAAACACAAAAAAATTCTTACCATGGAAAGAAAACGTATCGTGCACCGCTCCCTCCTCCCGCCCTGTGGTGCAACAGATGTCCCCTTCTCCAAAAATGTACTCAATGAGACCGTAATGTTGCAACCACACTCAAATTGACCTACTGTGACAAAAAACGAGTTAGTACATTTCAAACATGAAAAAGGTCATTTTAAAATCAACATGCAAATCCAAAATACCAAAAGTATAAAACACAAAAAAATTCTTACCATGGAAAGAAAACGTATCGTGCACCGGTCCCACTACCCGCCCTGTGTTGCAACAGATGTCCCCTTCTCCAAAAATGAACTCAATGGGACCGTAATGTTGCAGCCACACACAAGCTGACCTGCCTTGACGAAAAAACGAGTTAGTACATTTCAAACATGAAAAAGGTCATTTTAAAATCAACATGCAAATCCATAATACCGAAAGTATAAAACACAAAAAAATTCTTACCATGGAAAGAAAACGTATCGTGTAACGCTCCCTCCCCCCGCCCTGTGGTGCAACAGATGTCCTCTTCTCCAAAAATGTACTCAATGGGACCGTAATGTTGCAATCGCACACAAGTTGACCTGCTGTGACGAAAAAACGAGTTAGTACATTTCAAACATGAAAAAGGTCATTTTAAAATCAACATGCAAATCCAAAATACCAAAAGTATAAAACACAAAAAAATTCTTACCATGGAAAGAAAACGTATCGTGCACCGCTCCCTCCTCCCGCCCTGTGGTGCAACAGATGTCCCCTTCTCCAAAAATGTACTCAATGGGACCGTAATGTTGCAACCTCACACAAGTTGACATGCTGTGACGTAAAATCGAGTTAGTACATTTCAAACATGAAAAAGGTCATTTTAAAATCAACATGCAAATCCAAAATACCAAAAGTATAAAACACAAAAAAATTCTTACCATGGAAAGAAAACGTATCGTGCACCGCTCCCTCCTCCCGCCCTGTCGTACAACAGATGTCCCCTTCTCCAAAAATGTACTCAATGGGACCGTAATGTTGCAATCACACACAAGTTGACCTGCTGTGACGAAAAAACGAGTTAGTACATTTCAAACATGAAAAAGGTCATTTTAAAATCAACATGCAAATCCAAAATACCAAAAGTATAAAACACACAAAAATTCTTACCATGGAAAGAAAACGTATCGTGCACCGCTCCCTCCTCCCGCCCTGTGGTGCAACAGATGTCCCCTTCTCCAAAAATGTACTTAATGGGACCGTAATGTTGGAACCACACACAAGTTGACATGCTGTGACGAAAAATCGAGTTAGTACATTTCAAACATGAAAAAGGTCATTTTAAAATCAATATGCAAATCCAAAATACCAAAAGTATAAAACACAAAAAAATTCTTACCATGGAAAGAAAACGTATCGTGCACCGCTCCCTCCTCCCGCCCTGTGGTGCAACAGATGTCCCCTTCTCCAAAAATGTACTCAATGCGACCGTAATGTTGGAACCACACACAAGTTGACCTGCTGTGACGAAAAAACGAGTTAGTACATTTCGAACATGAAAAAGGTCATTTTAAAATCAATATGCAAATCAAAATACCAAAAGTATAAAACACAAAAAGTTCTTACCATGGAAAGAAAACGTATCGTGCACCGCTCCCTCCTCCCGCCCTGTGGTGCAACAGATGTCCCCTTCTCCAAAAATGTACTCAATGGGACCGTAATGTTGCAACCTCACACAAGTTGACATGCTGTGACGAAAAATCGAGTTAGTCCATTTCAAACATGAAAAAGGTCATTTTAAAATCAACATGCAAATCCAAAATACCAAAAGTATAAAACACAAAAAAATTCTTACCATGGAAAGAAAATGTATTGTTCACCGCTCCCTCCTCCCGCCCTGTCGTACAACAGATGTCCCCTTCTCCAAAAATGTACTCAATGGGACCGTAATGTTGCAACCACACACAAGTTGACCTGCTGTGACGAAAAAACGAGTTAGTACATTTCAAACATGAAAAAGGTCATTTTAAAATCAATATGCAAATCAAAATACCAAAAGTATAAAACACAAAAAGTTCTTACCATGGAAAGAAAACGTATCGTGCACCGCTCCCTCCTCCCGCCCTGTGGTGCAACAGATGTCCCCTTCTCCAAAAATGTACTCAATGGGACCGTAATGTTGCAACCTCACACAAGTTGACATGCTGTGTCGAAAAATCGAGTTAGTACATTTCAAACATGAAAAAGGTCATTTTAAAATCAACATGCAAATCCAAAATACCAAAAGTATAAAACACAAAAAAATTCTTACCATGGAAAGAAAACGTATCGTGCACCGGTCCCACCACCCGCCCTGTTTTGCAACAGATGTCCCCTTCTCCAAAAATGAACTCAATGGGACCGTAATGTTGCAGCCACACACAACTCGACCTGCTGTCACGAAAAAACGAGTTAGTACATTTCAAATATGAAAAAGGTCATTTTAAAATCAACATGCAAATCCAAAATACCAAAAGTATAAAACACAAAAAAATTCTTACCATGGAAAGGAAACGTATCGTGCACCGCTCCCTCCTCCCGCCCTGTGGTGCAACAGATGTCCCCTTCTCCAAAAATGTACTCAATGGGACCGTAATGTTGCAACCACACACAAGTTGACCTGCTGTGACGAGAAAACGAGTTAGTACATTTCAAACATGAAAAAGGTCATTTTAAAATCAACATGCAAATCCAAAATACCAAAAGTATAAAACACAAAAAAATTCTTACCATGGAAAGAAAACGTATCGTGCACTGCTCCCTCCTCCCGCCCTGTGGTGCAACAGATGTCCCCTTCTCCAAAAATGTACTCAATGGGACCGTAATGTTGCAACCACACACAAGTTGACCTGCTGTGACGAAAAAACGAGTTAGTACATTTCAAACATGAAAAAGGTCATTTTAAAATCAATATGCAAATCAAAATACCAAAAGTATAAAACACAAAAAAAATTCTTACCATGGAAACAAAACGTATCGTGCACCGCTCCCTCCTCCCGCCCTGTGGTGCAACAGATGTCCCCTTCTCCAAAAATGTACTCAATGGGACCGTAATGTTGCAACCACACACAAGTTGACCTGCTGTGACGAAAAAACGAGTTAGTACATTTCAAACATGAAAAAGGTCATTTTAAAATCAACATGCAAATCCAAAATACCAAAAGTATAAAACACAAAAAAATTCTTACCATGGAATGAAAACGTATCGTGCACCGCTCCCTCCTCCCGCCCTGTGGTGCAACAGATGTCCCCTTCTCCAAAAATGTACTCAATGAGACCGTAATGTTGCAACCACACTCAAATTGACCTACTGTGACAAAAAACGAGTTAGTACATTTCAAACATGAAAAAGGTCATTTTAAAATCAACATGCAAATCCAAAATACCAAAAGTATAAAACACAAAAAAATTCTTACCATGGAAAGAAAACGTATCGTGCACCGGTCCCACTACCCGCCCTGTGTTGCAACAGATGTCCCCTTCTCCAAAAATGAACTCAATGGGACCGTAATGTTGCAGCCACACTCAAGCTGACCTGCCTTGACGAAAAAACGAGTTAGTACATTTCAAACATGAAAAAGGTCATTTTAAAATCAACATGCAAATCCATAATACCAAAAGTATAAAACACAAAAAAATTCTTACCATGGAAAGAAAACGTATCGTGTACCGCTCCCTCCCCCCGCCCTGTGGTGCAACAGATGTCCTCTTCTCCAAAAATGTACTCAATGGGACCGTAATGTTGCAATCGCACACAAGTTGACCTGCTGTGACGAAAAAACGAGTTAGTACATTTCAAACATGAAAAAGGTCATTTTAAAATCAACATGCAAATCCAAAATACCAAAAGTATAAAACACAAAAAAATTCTTACCATGGAAAGAAAACGTATCGTGCACCGCTCCCTCCTCCCGCCCTGTGGTGCAACAGATGTCCCCTTCTCCAAAAATGTACTCAATGGGACCGTAATGTTGGAACCACACACAAGTTGACCTGCTGTGACGAAAAAACGAGTTAGTACATTTCAAACATGAAAAAGGTCATTTTAAAATCAACATGCAAATCCAAAATACCAAAAGTATAAAACACAAAAAAATTCTTGCCGTGGAAAGAAAACGTATCGTGCACCGCTCCCTCCTCCCGCCCTGTGGTGCAACAGATGTCCCCTTCTCCAAAAATGTACTCAATGGGACCGTAATGTTGCAACCACACAGAAGTTGACCTGCTGTGACGAAAAAACGAGTTAGTACATTTCAAACATGAAAAAGGTCATTTTAAAATCAACATGCAAATCCAAAATACCAAAAGTATAAAACACAAAAAAATTCTTACCATGGAAAGAAAACGTATCGTGCACCGATCCCTCCTCCCGCCCTGTGGTGCAACAGATGTCCCCTTCACCAAAAATGAACTCAATGGGACCGTAATGTTGCAACCACACACAAGTTGACCTGCTGTGACGAAAAAACGAGTTAGTACATTTCAAACATGAAAAAGGTCATTTTAAAATCAACATGCAAATCCAAAATACCAAAAGTATAAAACACAAAAAAATTCTTGCCGTGGAAAGAAAACGTATCGTGCACCGCTCCCTCCTCCCGCCCTGTGGTGCAACAGATGTCCCCTTCTCCAAAAATGTACTCAATGGGACCGTAATGTTGCAACCACACAGAAGTTGACCTGCTGTGACGAAAAAACGAGTTAGTACATTTCAAACATGAAAAAGGTCATTTTAAAATCAACATGCAAATCCATAATACCAAAAGTATAAAACACAAAAAAAAAAAACTTACCATGGAAAGAAAACGTATCGTGCACCGCTCCCTCCTCCCGCCTTGTGGTGCAACAGATGTCCCCTTCTCCAAAAATGTACTCAATGGGACCGTCATGTTGCAACCACACACAAGTTGACCTGCTGTGACGAAAAAACGAGTTAGTACATTTCAAACATGAAAAAGGTCATTTTAAAATCAACATGCAAATCCAAAATACCAAAAGTATAAAACACAAAAAAATTCTTGCCGTGGAAAGAAAACGTATCGTGCACCGCTCCCTCCTCCCGCCCTGTGGTGCAACAGATGTCCCCTTCTCCAAAAATGTACTCAATGGGACCGTAATGTTGGAACCACACACAAGTTGACCTGCTGTGACGAAAAAACGAGTTAGTACATTTCAAACATGAAAAAGGTCATTTTAAAATCAATATGCAAATCAAAATACCAAAAGTATAAAACACAAAAAAAATTCTTACCATGGAAAGAAAACGTATCGTGCACCGCTCCCTCCTCCCGCCCTGTGGTGCAACAGATGTCCCCTTCTCCAAAAATGTACTCAATGGGACCGTAATGTTGCAACCACACACAAGTTGACCTGCTGTGACGAAAAAACGAGTTAGTACATTTCAAACATGAAAAAGGTCATTTTAAAATCAACATGCAAATCCAAAATACCAAAAGTATAAAACACAAAAAAATTCTTACCATGGAAAGAAAACGTATCGGGCATCGCTCCCTCCTCCCGCCCTGTGGTGCAACAGATGTCCCCTACTCCAAAAATGTACTCAATGGGACCGTAATGTGGCAACCACTCACAAGTTGACCTGCTGTGACGAAAAAACGAGTTAGTACATTTCAAACATGAAAAAGGTCATTTTAAAATCAACATGCAAATCCAAAATACCAAAAGTATAAAACACAAAAAAATTCTTACCATGGAAAGAAAACGTATAGTGCACCGGTCCCACCACCCGCCCTTTGTTGCAACAGATGTCCCCTTCTCCAAAAATGAACTCAATGGGACCGTAATGTTGCAGCCACACACAATTTGACCTGCCTTGACGAAAAAACGAGTTAGTACATTTCAAACATGAAAAAGGTCATTTTAAAATCAACATGCAAATCCATAATACCAAAAGTATAAAACACAAAAAAATTCTTACCATGGAAAGAAAACGTATCGTGAACTTCTCCCTCCTCCCGCCCTGTGGTGCAACAGATGTCCTCTTCTCCAAAAATGTACTCAATGGGACCGTAATGTTGCAACCACACACAAGTTGACCTGTTGTGAGTAAAAAACGAGTTAGTACATTTCAAACATGAAAAAGGTCATTTTAAAATCAACATGCAAATCCAAAATACCAAAAGTATAAAACACAAAAAAATTCTTACCATGGAAAGAAAACGTATCGTGCACCGCTCCCTCCTCCCGCCCTGTGGTTCAACAGATGTCCCCTTCTCCAAAAATGTACTCAATGGGACCGTAATGTTGCAACCACACACAAGTTGACCTGCTGTGACGAAAAAACGAGTTAGTACATTTCAAACATGAAAAAGGTCATTTTAAAATCAACATGCAAATCCAAAATACCAAAAGTATAAAACACAAAAAAATTCTTGCCGTGGAAAGAAAACGTATCATGCAACGCTCCCTCCTCACGCCCTGTGGTGCAACAGATGTCCCCTTCTCCAAAAATGTACTCAATGGGACCGTAATGTTGGAACCACACACAAGTTGACCTGCTGTGACGAAAAAACGAGTTAGTACATTTCAAACATGAAAAAGGTCATTTTAAAATCAACAT
Source organism: Schistocerca nitens (assembly GCF_023898315.1). Classification (NCBI taxonomy): domain Eukaryota; kingdom Metazoa; phylum Arthropoda; class Insecta; order Orthoptera; family Acrididae; genus Schistocerca; species Schistocerca nitens. The sequence goes on from NC_064618.1 coordinate 136,310,346, forward strand.
GCAAATCCAAAATACCAAAAGCATAAAACACACAAAAATTCTTACCATGGAAAGAGAACGTATCGTGCACCGCTCCCTCCTCCCGCCCTGTGGTGCAACAGATGTCCCCTTCTCCAAAAATGTACTCAATGGGACCGTAATGTTGCAACCACACAGAAGTTGACCTGCTGTGACGAAAAAACGAGTTAGTACATTTCAAACATGAAAAAGGTCATTTTAAAATCAACATGCAAATCCAAAATACCAAAAGTATAAAACACAAAAAAATTCTTACTATGGAAAGAAAACGTATCGTGCACCGCTCCCTCCACCCGCCCTGTGGTGCAACAGATGTCCCCTTCTCCAAAAATGAACTCAATGGGACCGTAATGTTGCAACCACACACAAGTTGACCTGCTGTGACGAAAAAACGAGTGAGTACATTTCAAACATGAAAAAGGTCATTTTAAAATCAACATGCAAATCCAAAATACCAAAAGTATAAAACACAAAAAAATTCTTGCCGTGGAAAGAAAAGGTATCGTGCACCGCTCCCTCCTCCCGCCCTGTGGTGCAACAGATGTCCCCTTCTCCAAAAATGTACTCAATGGGACCGTAATGTTGGAACCACATACAAGTTGACCTGCTGTGACGAAAAAACGAGTTAGTACATTTCGAACATGAAAAAGGTCATTTTAAAATCAACATGCAAATCCAAAATACCAAAAGTATAAAACACAAAAAAATTCTTACCATGGAAAGAAAACGTATCGTGCACCGCTCCCTCCTCCGCCCTGTGGTGCAACAGATGTCCCCTTCTCCAAAAATGTACTCAATGGGACCGTAATGTTGCAATCACACACAAGTTGACCTGCTGTGACGAAAAAACGAGTTAGTACATTTCAAACATGAAAAAGGTCATTTTAAAATCAACATGCAAATCCAAAATACCAAAAGTATAAAACACAAAAAAATTCTTACCATGGAAAGAAAACGTATCGTGCACCGCTCCCTCCTCCGCCCTGTGGTGCAACAGATGTCCCCTTCTCCAAAAATGTACTCAATGGGACCGTAATGTTGCAATCACACACAAGTTGACCTGCTGTGACGAAAAAACGAGTTAGTACATTTCAAACATGAAAAAGGTCATTTTAAAATCAACATGCAAATCCAAAATACCAAAAGTATAAAACACAAAAAAATTCTTACCATGGAAAAAAACGTATCGTGAACCGCTCCCTCCTCCCGCCCTGTGGTGCAACAGATGTCCCGTTCTCCAAAAATGTACTCAATGGGACCGTAATGTTGCAACCACACACAAGTTGACCTGCTGTGACGAAAAAACGAGTTAGTACATTTCGAACATGAAAAAGGTCATTTTAAAATCAACATGCAAATCCAAAATACCAAAAGTATAAAACACAAAAAAATTCTTACCATGGAAAGAAAACGTATCGTGCACCGCTCCCTCCTCCGCCCTGTGGTGCAACAGATGTCCCCTTCTCCAAATATGTACTCAATGGGACCGTAATGTTGCAATCACACACAAGTTGACCTGCTGTGACGAAAAAACGAGTTAGTACATTTGTAACATGAAAAAGGTCATTTTAAAATCAACATGCAAATCCAAAATACCAAAAGTATAAAACACAAAAAAAAAATTACCATGGAAAGAAAACGTATCGTGCACCGCTCCCTCCTCCCGCCCTGTGGTGCAACAGATGTCCCCTTCTCCAAAAATGTACTCAATGGGACCGTAATGTTGCAACCACACACAAGTTGACCTGCTGTGAGGAAAAAACGAGTTAGTACATTTCAAACATGAAAAAGGTCATTTTAAAATCAACATGCAAATCCAAATAAACAAAAGTATAAAACACAAAAAAATTCTTACCATGGAAAGAAAATGTAATGTGCACTGCTTCCTCCTCCCGCCCTGTGGTGCAACAGATGTTCCCTTCTCCAAAAATGTACTTAATTAGACCGTAATGTTGCAACCACACACAAGTTGACCTGCTGTGAGGAGAAAACGAGTTAGTACATTTCAAACATGAAAAAGATCAGTTTAAAATCAACATGCAAATCCAAAATACCAAAAGTATAAAACACAACAAAATTCTTACCATGGAAATAAAACGTATCGTGCACCGCAAACTCCTCCCGCCCTGTGGTGCAACAGATGTCCCCTTCTCCAAAAATGTACTCAATGGGACCGTAATGTTGCAACCACACACAAGTTGACCTGCTGTGACGAAAAAACGAGTTAGTACATTTCAAACATGAAAAAGGTCATTTTAAAATCAACATGCAAATCCAAAATATCAAAAGTATAAAACACAAAAAAATTCTTACCATGGAAAGAAAACGTATCGTGCACCGCTCCCTCCTCCCGACCTGTGGTGCAACAGATGTCCCCTTCTCCAAAAATGTACTCAATGGGACCGTAATGTTGCAACCACACACAAGTTGACCTGCTGTGTCGAAAAAACGAGTTAGTACATTTCGAACATGAAAAAGGTCATTTTAAAATCAACATGCAAATCCAAATAAACAAAACTATAAAAAAAAAAAATTCTTATAATGGAAAGAAAATAAAATGTGCACTGCTTCCTCCTCCCGCCCTGTGGTGCAACAGATGTTCCCTTCTCCAAAAATGTACTTAATGGGACCATAATTTTGCAACCACACACAAGTTGACCTGCTGTGAGGAGAAAACGAGTTAGTACATTTCAAACATGAAAAAGATCATTTTAAAATCAACATGCAAATCCAAAATACCAAAAGTATAAAACACAACAAAATTCTTACCATGGAAATAAAACGTATCGTGCACCGCAAACTCCTCCCGCCCTGTGGTGCAACAGATGTCCCCTTCTCCAAAAATGTACTCAATGGGACCGTAATGTTGCAACCACACACAAGTTGACCTGCTGTGACGAAAAAACGAGTTAGTACATTTCAAACATGAAAAAGGTCATTTTAAAATCAACATGCAAATCCAAAATATCAAAAGTATAAAACACAAAAAAATTCTTACCGTGGAAAGAAAACGTATCGTGCACCGCTCCCTCCTCCCGACCTGTGGTGCAACAGATGTCCCCTTCTCCAAAAATGTACTCAATGGGACCGTAATGTTGCAACCACACACAAGTTGACCTGCTGTGACGAAAAAACGAGTTAGTACATTTCAAACATGAAAAAGGTCATTTTAAAATCAACATGCAAATCCAAAATACCAAAATTATAAAACACAAAAAAATTCTTACCATGGAAGGAAAACGTATCGTGCACCGCTCCCTCCTCCCGCCCTGTGGTGCAACAGATGTCCCCTTCTCAAAAAATGTACTCAATGGGACCGTAATGTTGCAACCACACACAAGTTGACCTGCTGTGACGAAAAAACGAGTTAGTACATTTCAAACATGAAAAAGGTCATTTTAAAATCAACATGCAAATCCAAAATACCAAAAGTATAAAACACAAAAAAATTCTTACCATGGAAAGAAAACGTATCGCGCACCGCTTCCTCCTCCCGCCCTGTGGTAAAACAGATGTCCCTTTCACCAAAAATGTACTCAATAGGACCATAATGTTGCAAACACACACAAGTTGACCTGCTGTGAGGAAAAAACGAGTTAGTACATTTCAAACATGAAAAAGGTCATTTTAAAATCAACATGCAAATCCAAAATACCAAAAGTGTAAAACACAAAAAAATTCTTACCCTGGAAAGAAAACGTATCGTGCACCGCTCCCTCCTCCTGCCCTGTGGTGCAACAGATGTCCGCTTCTCCAAAAATGTACTCAATGGGACCGTAATGTTGCAACCACACACAAGTTGACCTGCTGTGACGAAAAAACGAGTTAGTACATCTCAAACATGAAAAAGGTCATTTTAAAATCAACATGAAAAACCAAAATTCTAAAAGTATAAAACATAAAAAATGCTTACCATGGAAAGAAAACGTATCGTGCACCGCTCCCTCCTCCCGCCCTGTGGTGCAACAGATGTCCCATTCGCCAAAAATGTACTCAATGGGACCGTAATGTTGCAACCACACACAAGTTGACCTGCTGTGACGAAAAAACGAGTTAGTATATTTCAAACATGAAAAAGGTCATTTTAAAATCAACATGCAAATCCAAAATACCAAAAGGATAAAACACAAAAAAATTCTTACCATGGAAAGAAAACGTATCGTGCACCGCTCCCTCTTCCCGCCCTGTGGTGCAACAGATGTCCCCTTCTTCAAAAATGTACTCAATGGGACCGTAATGTTGCAACCACACACAAGTTGACCTGCTGTGACGAAAAAACGAGTTAGTACATTTCAAACATGAAAAAGGTCATTTTAAAATCAACATGCAAACCCAAAATAGAAAAAGTGTAAAACAAAAAAATTCTTACCATGGAAAGAAAACGTATCGTGCACCACTCCCTCCTCCCGCCCTGTGGTGCAACAGATGTCCCCTTCTCCAAAAATGTACTCAATGGGACCGTAATGTTGCAACCACACACAAGTTGACCTGCTGTGAGGAGAAAACGAGTTAGTACATTTCAAACATGAAAAAGGTCATTTTAAAATCAACATGAAAAACCAAAATTCCAAAAGTATAAAACAAAAAAAATGCTTACCATGGAAAGAAAACGTATCGTGCACCGCTCCCTCCTCCCGCCCTGTTGTGCAACAGATGTCCCCTTCGCCAAAAATGTACTCAATGGGACCGTAATGTTGCAACCACACACAAGTTGACCTGCTATGACGAAAAAACGAGTTAGTACATTTCAAACATGAAAAAGGTCATTTTAAAATCAACATGCAAATCCAAAGTACCAAAAGTATAAAACACAAAAAAATTCTTACCATGGAAAGAAAACGTATTGTGCACCGCTCCCTCCTCCCGCCCTGTGGTGCAACAGATGTCCCCTTCTCCAAAAATGTACTCAATGGGACCGTAATGTTGCAACCACACACAAGTTGACCTGCTGTGACGAAAAAACGAGTTAGTACATTTCAAACATGAAAAAGGTCATTTTAAAATCAATATGCAAATCAAAATACCAAAAGTATAAAACACAAAAAAAATTCTTACCATGGAAAGAAAACGTATCGTGCACTGCTCCCTCCTCCCGCCCTGTGGTGCAACAGATGTCCACTTCTCCAAAAATGTACTCAATGGGACCGTAATGTTGCAACCACACACAAGTTGACCTGCTGTGACGAAAAAACGAGTTAGTACATTTCAAACATGAAAAAGGTCATTTTAAAATCAACATGCAAATCCAAAATACCAAAAGTATAAAACACAAAAAAATTCTTGCCGTGGAAAGAAAACGTATCATGCAACGCTCCCTCCTCACGCCCTGTGGTGCAACAGATGTCCCCTTCTCCAAAAATGTACTCAATGGGACCGTAATGTTGGAACCACACACAAGTTGACCTGCTGTGACGAAAAAACGAGTTAGTACATTTCAAACATGAAAAAGGTCATTTTAAAATCAACATGCAAATCCAAAATACCAAAAGCATAAAACACACAAAAATTCTTACCATGGAAAGAGAACGTATCGTGCACCGCTCCCTCCTCCCGCCCTGTGGTGCAACAGATGTCCCCTTCTCCAAAAATGTACTCAATGGGACCGTAATGTTGCAACCACACAGAAGTTGACCTGCTGTGACGAAAAAACGAGTTAGTACATTTCAAACATGAAAAAGGTCATTTTAAAATCAACATGCAAATCCAAAATACCAAAAGTATAAAACACAAAAAAATTCTTACTATGGAAAGAAAACGTATCGTGCACCGCTCCCTCCACCCGCCCTGTGGTGCAACAGATGTCCCCTTCTCCAAAAATGAACTCAATGGGACCGTAATGTTGCAACCACACACAAGTTGACTTGCTGTGACGAAAAAACGAGTGAGTACATTTCAAACATGAAAAAGGTCATTTTAAAATCAACATGCAAATCCAAAATACCAAAAGTATAAAACACAAAAAAATTCTTGCCGTGGAAAGAAAACGTATCGTGCACCGCTCCCTCCTCCCGCCCTGTGGTGCAACAGATGTCCCCTTCTCCAAAAATGTACTCAATGGGACCGTAATGTTGGAACCACATACAAGTTGACCTGCTGTGACGAAAAAACGAGTTAGTACATTTTGAACATGAAAAAGGTCATTTTAAAATCAACATGCAAATCCAAAATACCAAAAGTATAAAACACAAAAAAATTCTTACCATGGAAAGAAAACGTATCGTGCACCGCTCCCTCCTCCGCCCTGTGGTGCAACACATGTCCCCTTCTCCAAAAATGTACTCAATGGGACCGTAATGTTGCAATCACACACAAGTTGACCTGCTGTGACGAAAAAACGAGTTAGTACATTTCAAACATGAAAAAGGTCATTTTAAAATCAACATGCAAATCCAAAATACCAAAAGTATAAAACACAAAAAAATTCTTACCATGGAAAGAAAACGTATCGTGCACCGCTCCCTCCTCCGCCCTGTGGTGCAACAGATGTCCCCTTCTCCAAAAATGTACTCAATGGGACCGTAATGTTGCAATCACACACAAGTTGACCTGCTGTGACGAAAAAACGAGGTAGTACATTTCAAACATGAAAAACGTCATTTTAAAATCAACATGCAAATCCAAAATACCAAAAGTATAAAACACAAAAAAATTCTTACCATGGAAAAAAACGTATCGTGAACCGCTCCCTCCTCCCGCCCTGTGGTGCAACAGATGTCCCGTTCTCCAAAAATGTACTCAATGGGACCGTAATGTTGCAACCACACACAAGTTGACCTGCTGTGACGAAAAAACGAGTTAGTACATTTCGAACATGAAAAAGGTCATTTTAAAATCAACATGCAAATCCAAAATACCAAAAGTATAAAACACAAAAAAATTCTTACCATGGAAAGAAAACGTATCGTGCACCGCTCCCTCCTCCGCCCTGTGGTGCAACAGATGTCCCCTTCTCCACATATGTACTCAATGGGACCGTAATGTTGCAATCACACACAAGTTGACCTGCTGTGACGAAAAAACGAGTTAGTACATTTCAAACATGAAAAAGGTCATTTTAAAATCAACATGCAAATCCAAAATACCAAAAGTATAAAACACAAAAAAAAACTTACCATGGAAAGAAAACGTATCGTGCACCGCTCCCTCCTCCCGCCCTGTGGTGCAACAGATGTCCCCTTCTCCAAAAATGTACTCAATGGGACCGTAATGTTGCAACCACACACAAGTTGACCTGCTGTGAGGAAAAAACGAGTTAGTACATTTCAAACATGAAAAAGGTCATTTTAAAATCAACATGCAAATCCAAATAAACAAAAGTATAAAACACAAAAAAATTCTTACCATGGAAAGAAAATGTAATGTGCACTGCTTCCTCCTCCCGCCCTGTGGTGCAACAGATGTTCCCTTCTCCAAAAATGTACTTAATTAGACCGTAATGTTGCAACCACACACAAGTTGACCTGCTGTGAGGAGAAAACGAGTTAGTACATTTCAAACATGAAAAAGATCAGTTTAAAATCAACATGCAAATCCAAAATACCAAAAGTATAAAACACAACAAAATTCTTACCATGGAAATAAAACGTATCGTGCACCGCAAACTCCTCCCGCCCTGTGGTGCAACAGATGTCCCCTTCTCCAAAAATGTACTCAATGGGACCGTAATGTTGCAACCACACACAAGTTGACCTGCTGTGACGAAAAAACGAGTTAGTACATTTCAAACATGAAAAAGGTCATTTTAAAATCAACATGCAAATCCAAAATATCAAAAGTATAAAACACAAAAAAATTCTTACCATGGAAAGAAAACGTATCGTGCACCGCTCCCTCCTCCCGACCTGTGGTGCAACAGATGTCCCCTTCTCCAAAAATGTACTCAATGGGACCGTAATGTTGCAACCACACACAAGTTGACCTGCTGTGTCGAGAAAACGAGTTAGTACATTTCAAACATGAAAAAGGTCATTTTAAAATCAACATGCAAATCCAAATAAACAAAACTATAAAACACAAAAAAATTCTTATAATGGAAAGAAAATAAAATGTGCACTGCTTCCTCCTCCCGCCCTGTGGTGCAACAGATGTTCCCTTCTCCAAAAATGTACTTAATGGGACCATAATTTTGCAACCACACACAAGTTGACCTGCTGTGAGGAGAAAACGAGTTAGTACATTTCAAACATGAAAAAGATCATTTTAAAATCAACATGCAAATCCAAAATACCAAAAGTATAAAACACAACAAAATTCTTACCATGGAAATAAAACGTATCGTGCACCGCAAACTCCTCCCGCCCTGTGGTGCAACAGATGTCCCCTTCTCCAAAAATGTACTCAATGGGACCGTAATGTTGCAACCACACACAAGTTGACCTGCTGTGACGAAAAAACGAGTTAGTACATTTCAAACATGAAAAAGGTCATTTTAAAATCAACATGCAAATCCAAAATATCAAAAGTATAAAACACAAAAAAATTCTTACCGTGGAAAGAAAACGTATCGTGCACCGCTCCCTCCTCCCGACCTGTGGTGCAACAGATGTCCCCTTCTCCAAAAATGTACTCAATGGGACCGTAATGTTGCAACCACACACAAGTTGACCTGCTGTGACGAAAAAACGAGTTAGTACATTTCAAACATGAAAAAGGTCATTTTAAAATCAACATGCAAATCCAAAATACCAAAATTATAAAACACAAAAAAATTCTTACCATGGAAGGAAAACGTATCGTGCACCGCTCCCTCCTCCCGCCCTGTGGTGCAACAGATGTCCCCTTCTCAAAAAATGTACTCAATGGCACCGTAATGTTGCAACCACACACAAGTTGACCTGCTGTGACGAAAAAACGAGTTAGTACATTTCAAACATGAAAAAGGTCATTTTAAAATCAACATGCAAATCCAAAATACCAAAAGTATAAAACACAAAAAAATTCTTACCATGGAAAGAAAACGTATCGCGCACCGCTTCCTCCTCCCGCCCTGTGGTAAAACAGATGTCCCTTTCACCAAAAATGTACTCAATAGGACCATAATGTTGCAAACACACACAAGTTGACCTGCTGTGAGGAAAAAACGAGTTAGTACATTTCAAACATGAAAAAGGTCATTTTAAAATCAACATGCAAATCCAAAATACCAAAAGTGTAAAACACAAAAAAATTCTTACCCTGGAAAGAAAACTTATCGTGCACCGCTCCCTCCTCCTGCCCTGTGGTGCAACAGATGTCCGCTTCTCCAAAAATGTACTCAATGGGACCGTAATGTTGCAACCACACACAAGTTGACCTGCTGTGACGAAAAAACGAGTTAGTACATCTCAAACATGAAAAAGGTCATTTTAAAATCAACATGAAAAACCAAAATTCTAAAAGTATAAAACATAAAAAATGCTTACCATGGAAAGAAAACGTATCGTGCACCGCAAACTCCTCCCGCCCTGTGGTGCAACAGATGTCCCATTCGCCAAAAATGTACTCAATGGGACCGTAATGTTGCAACCACACACAAGTTGACCTGCTGTGAGGAAAAAACGAGTTAGTATATTTCAAACATGAAAAAGGTCATTTTAAAATCAACATGCAAATCCAAAATACCAAAAGGATAAAACACAAAAAAATTCTTACCATGGAAAGAAAACGTATCGTGCACCGCTCCCTCCTCCCGCCCTGTGGTGCAACAGATGTCCCCTTCTCCAAAAATGTACTCAATGGGACCGTAATGTTGCAACCACACACAAGTTGACCTGCTGTGACGAAAAAACGAGTTAGTACATTTCAAACATGAAAAAGGTCATTTTAAAATCAACATGCAAACCCAAAATAGAAAAAGTGTAAAACAAAAAAATTCTTACCATGGAAAGAAAACGTATCGTGCACCACTCCCTCCTCCCGCCCTGTGGTGCAACAGATGTCCCCTTCTCCAAAAATGTACTCAATGGGACCGTAATGTTGCAACCACACACAAGTTGACCTGCTGTGAGGAGAAAACGAGTTAGTACATTTCAAACATGAAAAAGGTCATTTTAAAATCAACATGAAAAACCAAAATTCCAAAAGTATAAAACAAAAAAAATGCTTACCATGGAAAGAAAACGTATCGTGCACCGCTCCCTCCTCCCGCCCTGTGGTGCAACAGATGTCCCCTTCGCCAAAAATGTACTCAATGGGACCGTAATGTTGCAACCACACACAAGTTGACCTGCTGTGACGAAAAAACGAGTTAGTACATTTCAAACATGAAAAAGGTCATTTTAAAATCAACATGCAAATCCAAAGTACCAAAAGTATAAAACACAAAAAAATTCTTACCATGGAAAGAAAACGTATTGTGCACCGCTCCCTCCTCCCGCCCTGTGGTGCAACAGATGTCCCCTTCTCCAAAAATGTACTCAATGGGACCGTAATGTTGCAACCACACACAAGTTGACCTGCTGTGAGGAGAAAACGAGTTAGAACATTTCTAACATGAAAAAGGTCATTTTAAAATCAACATGAACAACCAAAATTCCAAAAGTATAAAAAAACATAAAATGCTTACCATGGAAAGAAAACGTATCGTGCACCGCTCCCTCCTCCCGCCCTGTGGTGCAACAGATGTCCCCTTCTCCAAAAATGTACTCAATGGGACCGTAATGTTGCAACCACACACAAGTTGACCTGCTGTGACGAAAAAACGAGTTAGTACATTTCAAACATGAAAAAGGTCATTTTAAAATCAACATGCAAATCCAAAATACGAAAAGTCAAAAACACAAAAAAATTCATACCATGGAAAGAAAACGTATCGTGCACCGCTCCCTCCTCCCGCCCTGTGGTGCAACAGTTCTCCCCTTCTCCAAAAGTGTACTCAATGGGACCGTAATGTTGCAACCACACACAAGTTGACCTGCTGTGAGGAGAAAACGAGTTAGTACATTTCAAACATGAAAAAGGTCATTTTAAAATCAACATGAAAAACCAAAATTCCAAAAGTATAAAACGCAAAAAATGCTTACCATGGAAAGAAAACTTATCGTGCACCGCTCCCTCCTCCCGCCCTGTGGTGCAACAGATGTCCCTTTCGCCAAAAATGTACTCAATGGGACCGTAATGTTGCAACCACACACAAGTTGACCTGCTGTGAGGAAAAAACGAGTTAGTACATTTCAAACATGAAAAAGGACATTTTAAAATCAACATGCAAATCCAAAATACCAAAAGTATAAAACACAAAAAAATTCTTACCATGGAAAGAAAACGTATCGTGCACCACTCCCTCCTCCCGCCCTGTGGTGCAACAGATGTCCCCTTCTCCAAAAATGTACTCAATGGGACCGTAATGTTGCAACCACACACAAGTTGACCTGCTGTGAGGAAAAAACGAGTTAGTACACTTCAAACATGAAAAAGGACATTTTAAAATCAACATGCAAATCCAAAATACCAAAAGTATAAAACACAAAAAAATTCTTACCCTGGAAAGAAAACATATCGTGCACCGCTCCCTCCTCCCGCCCTGTGGTGCAACAGATGTCCCCTTCTCCAAAAATGTACTCAATGGGACCGTAATGTTGCAACCACACACAAGTTTACCTGTTGTGAGGAGAAAACGAGTTAGTAAATTACAAACATGAAAAAGGTCATTTTAAAATCAATATGAAAAACGAAAATTCCTAAAGTATAAAACACAAAAATGCTTACCATGGTAAGAAAACGTATCGTGCACCGCTCCCTCCTCCCGCCCTGTGGTGCAACAGATGTCCCCTTCTCCAAAAATGTACTCAATGGGACCGTAATGTTGCAATCACACACAAGTTGTCCTGCTGTGAGGAGAAAACGAGTTAGTACATTTCAAACATGAAAAAGGTCATTTTAAAATCAACATGAAAAACCAAAATTCCAAAAGTATAAAACACAAAAAATGCTTACCATGGAAAGAAAACGTCTCGTGCACCGCTCCCTCCTCCCGCCCTGTGGTGCAACAGATGTCCCTTTCGCCAAAAATGTTCAATGGGACCGTACTGTTGCAACCACACACAAGTTGACCTGCTGTGACGAAAAAACGAGTTAGTACATTTCAAACATGAAAAAGGTCATTTTAAAATCAACATGCAAATCCATTATACCAAAAGTATAAAACACAAAAAAATTCTTACCATGGAAAGAAAACGTATCGTGCACCGCTCCCTCTTCCCGCCCTGTGGTGCAACAGATGTACCCTTCTTCAAAAATGTACTCAATGGGACAGTAATGTTGCAACCACACACAAGTTGACCTGCTGTGACGAAAAAACGAGTTAGGACATTTCAAACATGAAAAAGGTCATTTTAAAATCAACATGCATATCCAAAATACCAAAAGTATAAAACACAAAAAAATTCTTACCATGGAAAGAAAACGTATCGTGCACCGCTCCCTCCTCCCGCCCTGTGGTGCAACAGATGTTCCCTTCTCCAAAAATGTACTCTATGGGACCGTAATGTTGCAACCACACACAAGTTGACCTGCTGTGAGGAGAAAACGAGATAGTACATTTCAAACATGAAAAAGGTTATTTTAAAATCAGCATGCAAATCCAAAATACCAAAAGTATATAACACAAAAAAATTCTTACCATGGAATGAAAACGTATCGTGCACCGCTCCCTCCTCCCGCCCTGTGGTGCAACAGATGTCCCCTTCTCCAAAAATGTACTCAATGGGACCGTAATGTTGCAACCACACACAAGTTGACCGTATGTGACGAAAAAACGAGTTAGTACATTTCAAACATGAAAAAGGTCATTTTAAAATCAACATGCAAATCCAAAATACCAAAAGTATAAAACACAAAAAAATTCTTACCATGGAAAGAAAACGTATCGTGCACCACTCCCTCCTCCCGCCCTGTGGTGCAACAGATGTCCCCTTCTCCAAAAATGTACTCAATGGGACCGTAATGTTGCAACCACACACAAGTTGACCTGCTGTGAGGAGAAAACGAGTTAGTACATTTCAAACATGAAAAAGGTCATTTTAAAATCAACATGAAAAACCAAAATTCCAAAAGTATAAAACACAAAAAAATTCTTTCCATGGAAAGAAAACGTATCGTGCACCGCTCCCTCCTCCCGCCCTGTGGTGCAACAGATGTCCCTTTCGCCAAAAATGTACTCAATGGGACCGTAATGTTGCAACCACACACAAGTTGACCTGCTGTGAGGAAAAAACGAGTTAGTACATTTAAAACATGAAAAAGGTCATTTTAAAATCAACATGCAAATCCAAAATACCAAAAGTATAAAACACAAAAAAATTCTTACCATGGAAAGAAAACGTATCGTGCACCGCTCCCTCCTCCCGCCCTGTGGTGCAACAGATGTCCCCTTCTCCAAAAATGTACTCAATGGGACCGTAATGTTGCAACCACACACAAGTTGACCTGCTGTGAGGAGAAAACGAGTTAGAACATTTCTAACATGAAAAAGGTCATTTTAAAATCAACATGAACAACCAAAATTCCAAAAGTATAAAAAACAAAAAATGCTTACCATGGAAAGAAAACGTATCGTGCACCGCTCCCTCCTCCCGCCCTGTGGTGCAACAGATGTCCCCTTCTCCAAAAATGTACTCAATGGGACCGTAATGTTGCAACCACACACAAGTTGACCTGCTGTGACGGAAAAACGAGTTAGTACATTTTAAACATGAAAAAGGTCATTTTAAAATCAACATGCAAATCCAAAATACCAAAAGTATAAAACACAAAAAAATTCATACCATGGAAAGAGAACGTATTGTGCACCGCTCCCTCCTCCCGCCGTGTGGTGCAACAGATGTCCCCTTCTCCAAAAATGTACTCAATGGGACCGTAATGTTGCAACCACACACAAGTTGACCTGCTGTGAGGAAAAAACGAGTTAGTACATTTAAAACATTAAAAAGGTCATTTTAAAATCAACATGCAAATCCAAAATACCAAAAGTATAAAACACAAAAAAATTCTTACCATGGAAAGAAAACGTATCGTGCACCGCTCCCTCTTCCCGCCCTGTGGTGCAACAGATGTCCCCTTCTTCAAAAATGTACTCAATGGGACCGTAATGTTGCAACCACACACAAGTTGACCTGCTGTGACGAAAAAACGAGTTAGGACATTTCAAACATGAAAAAGGTCATTTTAAAATCAACATGCCAATCCAAAATATCGAAAGTATAAAACACAAAAAAATTCTTACAATAGAAAGAAAACGTATCGTGCACCGCTCCCTCCTCCCGACCTGTGGTGCAACAGATGTCCCCTTCTCCAAAAATGTACTCAATGGGACCGTAATGTTGCAACCACACACAAGTTGACCTGCTCTGAGGAGAAAACGAGTTAGTACATTTCAAACATGAAAAAGGTCATTTTAAAATCAACATGAAAAACCAAAATTCCAAAAGTATAAAACACAAGAAATGCTTACCATGGAAAGAAAACGTATCGTGCACCGCTCCCTCCTTCCTTCCTGTGGTGCAACAGATGTCCCTTTCGCCAAAAATGTACTCAATGGGACCGTAATGTTGCAACCACACACAAGTTGACCTGCTGTGTCGGAAAAACGAGTTAGTACATTTCAAACATGAAAAAGGTCATTTTAAAATCAACATGCAAATCCAAAATACCAAAAGTATAAAACACAAAAAAATTCATACCATGGAAAGAAAACGTATCGTGCACCGCTCCCTCCTCCCGCCCTGTGGTGCAACAGATCTCCCGTTCTCCAAAAGTGTACTCAATGGGACCGTAATGTTGCAACCACACACAAGTTTACCTGTTGTGAGGAGAAAACGAGTTAGTAAATTACAAACATGAAAAAGGTCATTTTAAAATCAATATGAAAAACGAAAATTCCAAAAGTATAAAACACAAAAATGCTTACCATGGTAAGAAAACGTATCGTGCACCGCTCCCTCCTCCCGCCCTGTGGTGCAACAGATGTCCCCTTCTCCAAAAATGTACTCAATGGGACCGTAATGTTGCAATCACACACAAGTTGTCCTGCTGTGAGGAGAAAACGAGTTAGTACATTTCAAACATGAAAAAGGTCATTTTAAAATCAACATGAAAAACCAAAATTCCAAAAGTATAAAACACAAAAAATGCTTACCATGGAAAGAAAACGTCTCGTGCACCGCTCCCTCCTCCCGCCCTGTGGTGCAACAGATGTCCCTTTCGCCAAAAATGTTCAATGGGACCGTACTGTTGCAACCACACACAAGTTGACCTGCTGTGACGAAAAAACGAGTTAGTACATTTCAAACATGAAAAAGGTCATTTTAAAATCAACATGCAAATCCATTATACCAAAAGTATAAAACACAAAAAAATTCTTACCATGGAAAGAAAACGTATCGTGCACCGCTCCCTCTTCCCGCCCTGTGGTGCAACAGATGTACCCTTCTTCAAAAATGTACTCAATGGGACAGTAATGTTGCAACCACACACAAGTTGACCTGCTGTGACGAAAAAACGAGTTAGGACATTTCAAACATGAAAAAGGTCATTTTAAAATCAACATGCAAATCCAAAATACCAAAAGTATAAAACACAAAAAAATTCTTACCATGGAAAGAAAACGTATCGTGCACCGCTCCCTCCTCCCGCCCTGTGGTGCAACAGATGTTCCCTTCTCCAAAAATGTACTCTATGGGACCGTAATGTTGCAACCACACACAAGTTGACCTGCTGTGAGGAGAAAACGAGATAGTACATTACAAACATGAAAAAGGTTATTTTAAAATCAGCATGCAAATCCAAAATACCAAAAGTATATAACACAAAAAAATTCTTACCATGGAATGAAAACGTATTGTGCACCGCTCCCTCCTCCCGCCCTGTGGTGCAACAGATGTCCCCTTCTCCAAAAATGTACTCAATGGGACCGTAATGTTGCAACCACACACAAGTTGACCGTATGTGACGAAAAAACGAGTTAGTACATTTCAAACATGAAAAAGGTCATTTTAAAATCAACATGCAAATCCAAAATACCAAAAGTATAAAACACAAAAAAATTCTTACCATGGAAAGAAAACGTATCGTGCACCACTCCCTCCTCCCGCCCTGTGGTGCAACAGATGTCCCCTTCTCCAAAAATGTACTCAATGGGACCGTAATGTTGCAACCACACACAAGTTGACCTGCTGTGAGGAGAAAACGAGTTAGTACATTTCAAACATGAAAAAGGTCATTTTAAAATCAACATGAAAAACCAAAATTCCAAAAGTATAAAACACAAAAAAATTCTTTCCATGGAAAGAAAACGTATCGTGCACCGCTCCCTCCTCCCGCCCTGTGGTGCAACAGATGTCCCTTTCGCCAAAAATGTACTCAATGGGACCGTAATGTTGCAACCACACACAAGTTGACCTGCTGTGACGAAAAAACGAGTTAGTACATTTCAAACATGAAAAAGGTCATTTTAAAATCAACATGCAAATCCAAAATACCAAAAGTATAAAACACAAAAAAATTCTTACCATGGAAAGAAAACGTATCGTGCACCGCTCCCTCCTCCCGCCCTGTGGTGCAACAGATGTCCCCTTCTCCAAAAATGTACTCAATGGGACCGTAATGTTGCAACCACACACAAGTTGACCTGCTGTGAGGAGAAAACGAGTTAGAACATTTCTAACATGAAAAAGGTCATTTTAAAATCAACATGAACAACCAAAATTCCAAAAGTATAAAAAACAAAACATGCTTACCATGGAAAGAAAACGTATCGTGCACCACTCCCTCCTCCCGCCCTGTGGTGCAACAGATGTCCCCTTCTCCAAAAATGTACTCAATGGGACCGTAATGTTGCAACCACACACAAGTTGACCTGCTGTGACGGAAAAACGAGTTAGTACATTTTAAACATGAAAAAGGTCATTTTAAAATCAACATGCAAATCCAAAATACCAAAAGTATAAAACACAAAAAAATTCATACCATGGAAAGAGAACGTATTGTGCACCGCTCCCTCCTCCCGCCGTGTGGTGCAACAGATGTCCCCTTCTCCAAAAATGTACTCAATGAGACCGTAATGTTGCAACCACACACAAGTTGACCTGCTGTGACGAAAAAACGAGTTAGGACATTTCAACCATGAAAAAGGTCATTTTAAAATCAACATGCCAATCCAAAATATCGAAAGTATAAAACACAAAAAAATTCTTACAATAGAAAGAAAACGTATCGTGCACCGCTCCCTCCTCCCGACCTGTGGTGCAACAGATGTCCCCTTCTCCAAAAATGTACTCAATGGGACCGTAATGTTGCAACCACACACAAGTTGACCTGCTGTGACGAAAAAACGAGTTAGTACATTTCAAACATGAAAAAGG
The DNA here is from genome assembly GCF_023898315.1 of Schistocerca nitens. Classification (NCBI taxonomy): domain Eukaryota; kingdom Metazoa; phylum Arthropoda; class Insecta; order Orthoptera; family Acrididae; genus Schistocerca; species Schistocerca nitens. The sequence continues at coordinate 136,327,700 of NC_064618.1, forward strand.
TCATTTTAAAATCAACATGCAAATCCAAAATATCAAAAGTATAAAACACAAAAAAATTCTTACCATGGAAAGAAAACGTATCGTGCACCGCTCCCTCCTCCCGCCCTGTGGTGCAACATATGTCCCCTTCTCCAAAAATGTACTCAATGGGACCGTAATGTTGCAACCACACACAAGTTGACCTGCTGTGAGGAGAAAACGAGTTAGTACATTTCAAACATGAAAAAGGTCATTTTAAAATCAACATGAAAAACCAAAATTCCAAAAGTATAAAACACAAAAAATGCTTACCATGGAAAGAAAACGTATCGTGCACCGCTCCCTCCTCCCGCCCTGTGGTGCAACAGATGTCCCCTTCTCAAAAAATGTACTCAATGGGACAGTAATGTTGCAACCACACACAAGTTGACCTGCTGTGACGAAAAAACGAGTTAGTACATTTCAAACATGAAAAAGGTCATTTTAAGATCAACATGCAAATCCAAAATACCAAAAGTATAAAACACAAAAAAATCTTACCATGGAAAGAAAACATATCGTGCTCCGCTCCCTCCTCCCGCCCTGTGGTGCAACAGACGTCCCCTTCTCCAAAAATGTACTCAATGGGACCGTAATGTTGCAACCACACACAAGTTGACCTGCTGTGACGAAAAAACGAGTTAGTACATTTAAAACATTAAAAAGGTCATTTTAAAATCAACATGCAAATCCAAAATACCAAAAGTATAAAACACAAAAAAATTCTTACCATGGAAAGAAAACGTATCGTGCACCGCTCCCTCTTGCCGCCCTGTGGTGCAACAGATGTCCCCTTCTTCAAAAATGTACTCAATGGGACCGTAATGTTGCAACCACACACAAGTTGACCTGCTGTGACGAAAAAACGAGTTAGGACATTTCAAACATGAAAAAGGTCATTTTAAAATCAACATGCCAATCCAAAATATCGTAAGTATAAAACACAAAAAAATTCTTACAATAGAAAGAAAACGTATCGTGCACCGCTCCCTCCTCCCGACCTGTGGTGCAACAGATGTCCCCTTCTCCAAAAATGTACTCAATGGGACCGTAATGTTGCAACCACACACAAGTTGACCTGCTGTGACGAAAAAACGAGTTAGTACATTTCAAACATGAAAAAGGTCATTTTAAAATCAACATGCAAATCCAAAATATCAAAAGTATAAAACACAAAAAAATTCTTAATATGGAAAGAAAACGTATCGTGCACCGCTCCCTCCTCCCGCCCTGTGGTGCAACATATGTCCCCTTCTCCAAAAATGTACTCAATGGGACCGTAATGTTGCAACCACACAGAAGTTGACCTGCTGTGAGGAGAAAACGAGTTAGTACATTTCAAACATGAAAAAGGTCATTTTAAAATCAACATGAAAAACCAAAATTCCAAAAGTATAAAACACAAAAAATGCTTACCATGGAAAGAAAACGTATCGTGCACCGCTCCCTCCTCCCGCCCTGTGGTGCAACAGATGTCCCCTTCTCAAAAAATGTACTCAATGGGACAGTAATGTTGCAACCACACACAAGTTGACCTGCTGTGACGAAAAAACGAGTTAGTACATTTCAAACATGAAAAAGGTCATTTTAAGATCAACATGCAAATCCAAAATACCAAAAGTATAAAACACAAAAAAATCTTACCATGGAAAGAAAACATATCGTGCTCCGCTCCCTCCTCCCGCCCTGTGGTGCAACAGACGTCCCCTTCTCCAAAAATGTACTCAATGGGACCGTAATGTTGCAACCACACACAAGTTGACCTGCTGTGAGGAAAAAACGAGTTAGTACATTTCAAACATGAAAAAGGTCATTTTAAAATCAACATGCAAATCCAAAATACCAAAAGGATAAAACGCAAAAAAATTCTTACCATGGATTAAAACGTATCGTGCACCACTCCCTCCTCCCGCCCTGTGGTGCAACAGATGTCCCCTTCTCCAGAAATGTACTCAATGGGACCGTAATGTTGCAACCACACACAAGTTGACCTGCTGTGACGAAAAAACGAGTTAGTACATTTCAAACATGAAAAAGGTCATTTTAAAATCAACATGCAAATCCAAAATACCAAAAGTATAAAACACAAAAAATTTCTTACCATGGATCTAAATCCTCGCACAAACGAAAAAATGGCTGACATCAAAATAAGTGTCCAAGGAATAGAAAAGCAACTGAAATCACTCAACAGAGGAAAGTCCACTGGACCTGACGGGATACCAATTCGATTCTACACAGAGTACGCGAAAGAACTTGCCCCCCTCCTAACAGCCGTGTACCGCAAGTCTCTAGAGGAACGGAGGGTTCCAAATGATTGGAAAAGAGCACAGGTAGTCCCAGTCTTCAAGAAGGGTCGTCGAGCAGATGCGCAAAACTATAAACCTATATCTCTGACGTCGATCTGTTGTAGAATTTTAGAACATGTTTTTTGCTCGAGTATCATGTCGTTTTTGGAAAAGCAGAATCTACTATGTAGGAATCAACATGGATTCCGGAAACAGCGATCGTGTGAGACCCAACTCGCGTTATGTGTTCATGAGACTCAGAAAAAATTAGATACAGGCTCCCAGGTAGATGCTATTTTTCTTGACTTCCGGAAGGCGTTCGATACAGTTCCGCACTGTCGCCTGATAAACAAAGTAAGAGCCTACGGAATATCAGACCAGCTGTGTGGCTGGATTGAAGAGTTTTTAGCAAACAGAACACAGCATGTTGTTATCAATGGAGAGACATCTACAGACGTTAAAATAACCTCTGGCGTGCCACAGGGAAGTGTTATGGGACCATTGCTTTTCACAATATATATAAATGACCTAGTAGATAGTGTCGGAAGTTCCATGCGGCTTTTCGCGGATGATGCTGTAGTATACAGAGAAGTTGCAGCATTAGAAAATTGTAGCGAAATGCGGGAAGATCTGCAGCGGATAGGCACTTGGTGCAGGGAGTGGCAACTGTCCCTTAACATAGACAAATGTAATGTATTGCGAATACATAGAAAGAAGGATCCTTTATTGTATGATTATATGATAGCGGAACAAACACTGGTAGCAGTTACTTCTGTAAAATATCTGGGAGTATGCGTGCGGAACAATTTGAAGTGGAATGATCATATAAAATTAATTGTTGGTAAGGCGGGTGCCAGGTTGAGATTCATTGGGAGAGTGCTTAGAAAATGTAGTCCATCAACAAAGGAGGTGGCTTACAAAACACTCATTCGACCTATACTTGAGTATTGCTCATCAGTGTGGGATCCGTACCAGATCGGGTTGACGGAGGAAATAGAGAAGATCCAAAGAAGAGCGGCGCGTTTCGTCACAGGGTTATTTGGTAACCCTGATAGCATTACGGACATGTTTAGCAAACTCAAGTGGCAGACTCTGGAAGAGAGGCGCTCTGCATCGCGGTGTAGCTTGCTCGCCAGGTTTCGAGAGGGTGCGTTTCTGGATGAGGTATCGAGTATATTGCTTCCCCCTATGTATACCTCCCGAGGAGATCACGAATGTAAAATTAGAGAGATTAGAGCGCGCACGGAGGCTTTCAGACAGTCGTTCTTCCCGCGAACCATACGCGACTGGAACAGGAAAGGGAGGTAATGACAGTGGCACGTAAAGTGCCCTCCGCGACACACCGTTGGGTGGCTTGCGGAGTATGAATGTAGATGTAGATGTAGAAAGAAAACGTATCATGCACGGCTCCCTCCTCCCTCCCTGTGGTGCAACAGATGTCCCCTTCTCCAAAAATGTACTCAATGGGACCGTAATGTTGCAACCACACACAAGTTGACCTGCTGTGAGGAGAAAACGAGTTAGTACATTTCAAACATGAAAAAGGTCATTTTAAAATCAGCATGCAAATCCAAAATACCAAAAGTATAAAACACAAAAAAATTTTTACCATGGAAAGAACACGTATCGTGCACCGCTCCCTCCTCCCGACCTGTCGTGCAACAGATGTCCCCTTCTCCAAAAATGTACTCAATGGGACCATAATGTTGCAACCACACACAAGTTGACCTGCTGTGAGGAAAAAACGAGTTAGTACATTTCAAACATGAAAAAGGTCATTTTAAAATCAACATGCAAATCCAAAATACCAAAAGTATAAAACACAAAAAAATTCTTACCATGGAAAGAAAACGTATCGTGCACCGCTCCCTCCTCCCGCCCTGTCGTACAACAGATGTCCCCTTCTCCAAAAATGTACTCAATGGGACCGTAATGTTGCAATCACACACAAGTTGACCTGCTGTGACGAAAAAACGAGTTAGTACATTTCAAACATGAAAAAGGTCATTTTAAAATCAACATGCAAATCCAAAATACCAAAAGTCAAAAACACAAAAAAATTCATACCATGGAAAGAAAACGTATCGTGCACCGCTCCCTCCTCCCGCCCTGTGGTGCAACAGATCTCCCCTTCTCCAAAAGTGTACTCAATGGGGCCGTAATGTTGCAACCACACACAAGTTGACCTGCTGTGAGGAGAAAACGAGTTAGTACATTTCAAACATGAAAAAGGACATTTTAAAATCAACATGCAAATCCAAAATACCAAAAGTATAAAACACAAAAAAATTCTTACCATGGAAAGAAAACGTATCGTGCACCGCTCCCTCTTCCCGCCCTGTGGTGCAACAGATGTACCCTTCTTCAAAAATGTACTCAATGGGACCGTAATGTTGCAACCACACACAAGTTGACCTGCTGTGACGAAAAAACGAGTTAGGACATTTCAAACATGAAAAAGGTCATTTTAAAATCAACATGCAAATCCAAAATACCAAAAGTATAAAACACAAAAAAATTCTTACCATGGAAAGAAAACGTATCGTGCACCGCTCCCTCCTCCCGCCCTGTGGTGCAACAGATGTTCCCTTCTCCAAAAATGTACTCTATGGGACCGTAATGTTGCAACCACACACAAGTTGACCTGCTGTGAGGAGAAAACGAGTTAGTACATTTCAAACATGAAAAAGGTTATTTTAAAATCAGCATGCAAATCCAAAATACCAAAAGTATATAACACAAAAAAATTCTTACCATGGAATGAAAACGTATCGTGCACCGCTCCCTCCTCCCGCCCTGTGGTGCAACAGATGTCCCCTTCTCCAAAAATGTACTCAATGGGACCGTAATGTTGCAACCACACACAAGCTGACCGTATGTGACGAAAAAACGAGTTAGTACATTTCAAACATGAAAAAGGTCATTTTAAAATCAACATGCAAATCCAAAATACCAAAAGTATAAAACACAAAAAAATTCTTACCATGGAAAGAAAACGTATCGTGCACCACTCCCTCCCCCGCCCTGTGGTGCAACAGATGTCCCCTTCTCCAAAAATGTACTCAATGGGACCGTAATGTTGCATCCACACACAAGTTGACCTGCTGTGAGGAGAAAACGAGTTAGTACATTTCAAACATGAAAAAGGTCATTTTAAAATCAACATGAAAAACCAAAATTCCAAAAGTATAAAACACAAAAAAATTCTTTCCATGGAAAGAAAACGTATCGTGCACCGCTCCCTCCTCCCGCCCTGTGGTGCAACAGATGTCCCTTTCGCCAAAAATGTACTCAATGGGACTGTAATGTTGCAACCACACACAAGTTGACCTGCTGTGGCGAAAAAACGAGTTAGTACATTTCAAACATGAAAAAGGTCATTTTAAAATCTACATGCAAATCCAAAATACCAAAAGTATAAAACACAAAAAAATTCTTACCATGGAAAGAAAACGTATCGTGCACCGCTCCCTCCTCCCGCCCTGTGGTGCAACAGATGTCCCCTTCTCCAAAAATGTACTCAATGGGACCGTAATGTTGCAACCACACACAAGTTGACCTGCTGTGAGGAGAAAACGAGTTAGAACATTTCTAACATGAAAAAGGTAATTTTAAAATCAACATGAACAACCAAAATTCCAAAAGTATAAAAAACAAAAAATGCTTACCATGGAAAGAAAACGTATCGTGCACCGCTCCCTCCTCCCGCCCTGTGGTGCAACAGATGTCCCCTTCTCCAAAAATGTACTCAATGGGACCGTAATGTTGCAACCACACACAAGTTGACCTGCTGTGACGGAAAAACGAGTTAGTACATTTCAAACATGAAAAAGGTCATTTTAAAATCAACATGCAAATCCAAAATACCAAAAGTATAAAACACAAAAAAATTCATACCATGGAAAGAGAACGTATCGTGCACCGCTCCCTCCTCCCGCCGTGTGGTGCAACAGATGCCCCTTCTCCAAAAGTGTACTCAATGGGACCGTAATGTTGCAACCACACACAAGTTGACCTGCTGTGAGGAGAAAACGAGTTAGTACATTTCAAACATGAAAAAGGTCATTTTAAAATCAATATGAAAAACGAAAATTCCAAAAGTATAAAACACAAAAAATGCTTACCATGGAAAGAAAACGTATCGTGCACCGCTCCCTCCTCCCGCCCTGTGGTGCAACAGATGTCCCCTTCTCCAAAAATGTACTCAATGGGACCGTAATGTTGCAACCACACACAAGTTGACCTGCTGTGAGGAGAAAACGAGTTAGAACATTTCTAACATGAAAAAGGTAATTTTAAAATCAACATGAACAACCAAAATTCCAAAAGTATAAAAAACAAAAAATGCTTACCATGGAAAGAAAACGTATCGTGCACCGCTCCCTCCTCCCGCCCTGTGGTGCAACAGATGTCCCCTTCTCCAAAAATGTATTCAATGGGACCGTAATGTTGCAACCACACACAAGTTGACCTGCTGTGACGGAAAAACGAGTTAGTACATTTCAAACATGAAAAAGGTCATTTTAAAATCAACATGCAAATCCAAAATACCAAAAGTATAAAACACAAAAAAATTCATACCATGGAAAGAGAACGTATTGTGCACCGCTCCCTCCTCCCGCCGTGTGGTGCAACAGATGCCCCTTCTCCAAAAGTGTACTCAATGGGACCGTAATGTTGCAACCACACACAAGTTGACCTGCTGTGAGGAGAAAACGAGTTAGTACATTTCAAACATGAAAAAGGTCATTTTAAAATCAATATGAAAAACGAAAATTCCAAAAGTATAAAACACAAAAAATGCTTACCATGGAAAGAAAACGTATCGTGCACCGCTCCCTCCTCCCGCCCTGTGGTGCAACAGATGTCCCCTTCTCCAAAAATGTACTCAATGGGACCGTAATGTTGCAACCACACACAAGTTGACCTGCTGTGAGGAAAAAACGAGTTAGTACATTTAAAACATGAAAAAGGTCATTTTAAAATCAACATGCAAATCCAAAATACCAAAAGTATAAAACACAAAAAAATTCTTACCATGGAAAGAAAACGTATCGTGCACCGCTCCCTCTTCCCGCCCTGTGGTGCAACAGATGTCCCCTTCTTCAAAAATGTACTCAATGGGACCGTAATGTTGCAACCACACACAAGTTGACCTGCTGTGACGAAAAAACGAGTTAGGACATTTAAAACATGAAAAAGGTCATTTTAAAATCAACATGCAAATCCAAAATACCAAAAGTATAAAACACAAAAAAATTCTTACCATGGAAAGAAAACGTATCGTGCACCGCTCCCTCTTCCCGCCCTGTGGTGCAACAGATGTCCCCTTCTTCAAAAATGTACTCAATGGGACCGTAATGTTGCAACCACACACAAGTTGACCTGCTGTGAGGAAAAAACGAGTTAGTACATTTAAAACATGAAAAAGGTCATTTTAAAATCAACATGCAAATCCAAAATACCAAAAGTATAAAACACAAAAAAATTCTTACCATGGAAAGAAAACGTATCGTGCACCGCTCCCTCTTCCCGCCCTGTGGTGCAACAGATGTCCCCTTCTCCAAAAATGTACTCAATGGGACCGTAATGTTGCAACCACACACAAGTTGACCTGCTGTGAGGAAAAAACGAGTTAGTACATTTAAAACATGAAAAAGGTCATTTTAAAATCAACATGCAAATCCAAAATACCAAAAGTATAAAACACAAAAAAATTCTTACCATGGAAAGAAAACGTATCGTGCACCGCTCCCTCCTCCCGCCCTGTGGTGCAACAGATGTCCCCTTCTCCAAAAATGTACTCAATGGGACCGTAATGTTGCAACCACACACAAGTTGACCTGCTGTGACGAAAAAACGAGTTAGTACATTTCAAACATGAAAAAGGTCATTTATAAATCAACATGCAAATCCAAAATATCGAAAGTATAAAACACAAAAAAATTCTTACAATAGAAAGAAAACGTATCGTGCACCGCTCCCTCCTCCCGACCTGTGGTGCAACAGATGTCCCCTTCTCCAAAAATGTACTCAATGGGACCGTAATGTTGCAACCACACACAAGTTGACCTGCTGTGACGAAAAAACGAGTTAGTACATTTCAAACATGAAAAAGGTCGTTTTAAAATCAACATGCAAATCCAAAATATCAAAAGTATAAAACACAAAAAAATTCTTACCATGGAAAGAAAACGTATCGTGCACCGCTCCCTCCTCCCGTACTGTGGTGCAACAGATGTCCCCTTCTCCAAAAATGTACTCAATGGGACCGTAATGTTACAACCACACACAAGTTGACCTGCTGTGAGGAAAAAACGAGTTAGTACATTTCAAACATGAAAAAGGTCATTTTAAAATCAACATGCAAATCCAAAATACCAAAAGGATAAAACACAAAAAAATTCTTACCATGGATAGAAAACGTATCGTGCACCGCTCCCTCCTCCCGCCCTGTGGTGCAACAGATGTCCCCTTCTCCAGAAATGTACTCAATGGGACCGTAATGTTGCAACCACACCCAAGTTGACCTGCTGTGACGAAAAAACGAGTTAGTACATTTCAAACATGAAAAAGGTCATTTTAAAATCAACATGCAAATCCAAAATACCAAAAGTATAAAACACAAAAAATTTCTTACCATGGATCTAAATCCTCGCATAAACGAAAAAATGGCTGACATCAAAATAAGTGTCCAAGGAATAGAAAAGCAACTGAAATCACTCAACAGAGGAATGTCCACTGGACCTGACGGGATACCAATTCGATTCTACACAGAGTACGCGAAAGAACTTGCCCCCCTCCTAACAGCCGTGTACCGCAAGTCTCTAGAGGAACGGAGGGTTCCAAATGATTGGAAAAGAGCACAGGTAGTCCGAGTCTTCAAGAAGGGTCGTCGAGCAGATGCGCAAAACTATAAACCTATATCTCTGATGTCGATCTGTTGTAGAATTTTAGAACATGTTTTTTGCTCGAGTATCATGTCGTTTTTGGAAACCCAGAATCTACTATGTAGGAATCAACATGGATTCTGGAAACAGCGATCGTGTGAGACCCAACTCGCGTTATGTGTTCATGAGACTCAGAAAAAATTAGATACAGGCTCCCAGGTAGATGCTATTTTTCTTGACTTCCGGAAGGCGTTCGATACAGTTCCGCACTGTCGCCTGATAAATAAAGTAAGAGCCTACGGAATATCAGACTAGCTGTGTGGCTGGATTGAAGAGTTTTTAGCAAACAGAACACAGCATGTTGTTATCAATGGAGAGACATCTACAGACGTTAAAATAACCTCTGGCGTGCCACAGGGAAGTGTTATGGGACCATTGCTTTTCACAATATATATAAATGACCTAGTAGATAGTGTCGGAAGTTCCATGCGGCTTTTCGCGGATGATGCTGTAGTATACAGAGAAGTTGCAGCATTAGAAAATTGTAGCGAAATGCGGGAAGATCTGCAGCGGATAGGCACTTGGTGCAGGGAGTGGCAACTGTCCCTTAACATAGACAAATGTAATGTATTGCGAATACATAGAAAGAAGGATCCTTTATTGTATGATTATATGATAGCGGAACAAACACTGGTAGCAGTTACTTCTGTAAAATATCTGGGAGTATGCGTGCGGAACGATTTGAAGTGGAATGATCATATAAAATTAATTGTTGGTAAGGCGGGTGCCAGGTTGAGATTCATTGGGAGAGTGCTTAGAAAATGTAGTCCATCAACAAAGGAGGTGGCTTACAAAACACTCATTCGACCTATACTTGAGTATTGCTCATCAGTGTGGGATCCGTACCAGATTGGGTTGACGGAGGAAATAGAGAAGATCCAAAGAAGAGCGGCGCGTTTCGTCACAGGGTTATTTGGTAACCCTGATAGCATTACGGACATGTTTAGCAAACTCAAGTGGCAGACTCTGGAAGAGAGGCGCTCTGCTTCGCGGTGTAGCTTGCTCGCCAGGTTTCGAGAGGGTGCGTTTCTGGATGAGGTATCGAGTATATTGCTTCCCCCTATGTATACCTCCCGAGGAGATCACGAATGTAAAATTAGAGAGATTAGAGCGCAAACGGAGGCTTTCAGACAGTCGTTCTTCCCGCGAACCATACGCGACTGGAACAGGAAAGGGAGGTAATGACAGTGGCACGTAAAGTGCCCTCCGCGACACACCGTTGGGTGGCTTGCGGAGTATGAATGTAGATGTAGATGTAGAAAGAAAACGTATCATGCACGGCTCCCTCCTCCCTCCCTGTGGTGCAACAGATGTCCCCTTCTCCAAAAATGTACTCAATGGGACCGTAATGTTGCAACCACACACAAGTTGACCTGCTGTGAGGAGAAAACGAGTTAGTACATTTCAAACATGAAAAAGGTCATTTTAAAATCAGCATGCAAATCCAAAATACCAAAAGTATAAAACACAAAAAAATTTTTACCATGGAAAGAACACGAATCGTGCACCGCTCCCTCCTCCCGACCTGTCGTGCAACAGATGTCCCCTTCTCCAAAAATGTACTCAATGGGACCATAATGTTACAACCACACACAAGTTGACCTGCTGTGAGGAAAAAACGAGTTAGTACATTTCAAACATGAAAAAGGTCATTTTAAAATCAACATGCAAATCCAAAATACCAAAAGTATAAAACACAAAAAAATTCTTACCATGGAAAGAAAACGTATCGTGCACCGCTCCCTCCTCCCGCCCTGTGGTGCAACAGATGTCCCCTTCTCCAAAAATGTACTCAATGGGACCGTAATGTTGGAACCACACACAAGTTGACCTGCTGTGAGGAGAAAACGAGTTAGTACATTTCAAACATGAAAAAGGTCATTTTAAAATCAACATGAAAAACCAAAATTCCAAAAGTATAAAACACAAAAAATGCTTACCATGGAAGGAAAACGTATCGTGCACCGCTCCCTCCTCACGCCCTGTGGTGCAACAGATGTCCCTTTCGCCAAAAATGTACTCAATGGGACCGTAATGTTGCAACCACACACAAGTTGACCTGCTGTGAGGAAAAAACGAGTTAGTACATTTCAAACATGAAAAAGGTCATTTTAAAATCAACATGAAAAACCAAAATTCCAAAAGTATAAAACACAAAAAAATTCCTTCCATGGAAAGAAAACGTATCGTGCACCGCTCCCTCCTCCCGCCCTGTGGTGCAACAGATGTCCCTTTCGCCAAAAATGTACTCAATGGGACCGTAATGTTGCAACCACACACAAGTTGACCTGCTGTGACGAAAAAACGAGTTAGTACATTTCAAAAAGAAAAAGGTCATTTTAAAATCAGCGTGCAAATCCAAAATACCAAAAGTATAAAACACAAAATAATTCTTACCATGGAAAGAAAACGTATCGTGCACCGCTCCCTCCTCCCGCCCTGTGGTGCAACAGATCTCCCCTTCTCCAAAAGTGTACAGAATGGGACCGTAATGTTGCAACCACACACAAGTTGACCTGCTGTGAGGAGAAAACGAGTTAGTACATTTCAAACATGAAAAAAGTCATTTTAAAAACAACATGAAAAACCAAAATTCCAAAAGTATAAAACATAAAAAATGCTTACCATGGAAAGAAAACGTATCGTGCACCGCTCCCTCCTTCCGCCCTGTGGTGCAACAGATGTCCCCTTCTTCAAAAATGTACTCAATGGGACCGTAATGTTGCAACCACACACAAGTTGACCTGCTGTGACGAAAAAACGAGTTAGTACATTTCAAACATGAAAAAGGTCATTTTAAAATCAACATGAAAAACCAAAATACCAAAAGTATAAAACCCAAAGAATGCTTACCATGGAAAGAAAACGTATCGTGCACCGCTCCCTCCTCCCGCCCTGTGGTGCAACAGATGTCCCCTTCTCCAAAAATGTACTCAATGGGACCGTAATGTTGCAACCACACAGAAGTTGACCTGCTGTGAGGAGAAAACGAGTTAGTACATTTCAAACATGAAAAAGGTCATTTTAAAATCAACATGAAAAACCAAAATTCCAAAAGTATAAAACACAAAAATTGCTTACCATGGAAAGAAAACGTATCGTGCACCGCTCCCTCCTCCCGCCCTGTGGTGCAACAGATGTCCCCTTCTCAAAAAATGTACTCAGTGGGACAGTAATGTTGCAACCACACACAAGTTGACCTGCTGTGACGAAAAAACGAGTTAGTACATTTCAAACATGAAAAAGGTCATTTTAAAATCAACATGCAAATCCAAAATACCAAAAGTATAAAACACAAAAAATTCTTACCATGGAAAGAAAACGTATCGTGCTCCGCTACCTCCTCCCGCCCTGTGGTGCAACAGATGTCCCCTTCTCCAAAAATGTACTCAATGGGACCGTAATGTTGCAACCACACACAAGTTGACCTGCTGTGACGAAAAAACGAGTTAGTACATTTCAAACATGAAAAAGGTCGTTTTAAAATCAACATGCAAATCCAAAATATCAAAAGTATAAAACACAAAAAAATTCTTACCATGGAAAGAAAACGTATCGTGCACCGCTCCCTCCTCCCGTACTGTGGTGCAACAGATGTCCCCTTCTCCAAAAATGTACTCAATGGGACCGTAATGTTGCAACCACACACAAGTTGACCTGCTGTGAGGAAAAAACGAGTTAGTACATTTCAAACATGAAAAAGGTCATTTTAAAATCAACATGCAAATCCAAAATACCAAAAGGATAAAACACAAAAAAATTCTTACCATGGATAGAAAACGTATCGTGCACCGCTCCCTCCTCCCGCCCTGTGGTGCAACAGATGTCCCCTTCTCCAGAAATGTACTCAATGGGACCGTAATGTTGCAACCACACCCAAGTTGACCTGCTGTGACGAAAAAACGAGTTAGTACATTTCAAACATGAAAAAGGTCATTTTAAAATCAACATGCAAATCCAAAATACCAAAAGTATAAAACACAAAAAATTTCTTACCATGGATCTAAATCCTCGCATAAACGAAAAAATGGCTGACATCAAAATAAGTGTCCAAGGAATAGAAAAGCAACTGAAATCACTCAACAGAGGAATGTCCACTGGACCTGACGGGATACCAATTCGATTCTACACAGAGTACGCGAAAGAACTTGCCCCCCTCCTAACAGCCGTGTACCGCAAGTCTCTAGAGGAACGGAGGGTTCCAAATGATTGGAAAAGAGCACAGGTAGTCCCAGTCTTCAAGAAGGGTCGTCGAGCAGATGCGCAAAACTATAAACCTATATCTCTGATGTCGATCTGTTGTAGAATTTTAGAACATGTTTTTTGCTCGAGTATCATGTCGTTTTTGGAAACCCAGAATCTACTATGTAGGAATCAACATGGATTCCGGAAACAGCGATCGTGTGAGACCCAACTCGCGTTATTTGTTCATGAGACCCAGAAAATATTAGATACAGGCTCCCAGGTAGATGCTATTTTTCTTGACTTCCGGAAGGCGTTCGATACAGTTCCGCACTGTCGCCTGATAAACAAAGTAAGAGCCTACGGAATATCAGACCAGCTGTGTGGCTGGATTGAAGAGTTTTTAGCAAACAGAACACAGCATGTTGTTATCAATGGAGAGACATCTACAGACGTTAAAATAACCTCTGGCGTGCCACAGGGAAGTGTTATGGGACCATTGCTTTTCACAATATATATAAATGACCTAGTAGATAGTGTCGGAAGTTCCATGCGGCTTTTCGCGGATGATGCTGTAGTATACAGAGAAGTTGCAGCATTAGAAAATTGTAGCGAAATGCGGGAAGATCTGCAGTGGATAGGCACTTGGTGCAGGGAGTGGCAACTGTCCCTTAACATAGACAAATGTAATGTATTGCGAATACATAGAAAGAAGGATCCTTTATTGTATGATTATATGATAGCGGAACAAACACAGGTAGCAGTTACTTCTGTAAAATATCTGGGAGTATGCGTGCGGAACGATTTGAAGTGGAATGATCATATAAAATTAATTGTTGGTAAGGCGGGTGCCAGGTTGAGATTCATTGGGAGAGTGCTTAGAAAATGTAGTCCATCAACAAAGGAGGTGGCTTACAAAACACCCATTCGACCTATACTTGAGTATTGCTCATCAGTGTGGGATCCGTACCAGATCGGGTTGACGGAGGAAATAGAGAAGATCCAAAGAAGAGCGGCGCGTTTCGTCACAGGGTTATTTGGTAACCCTGATAGCATTACGGACATGTTTAGCAAACTCAAGTGGCAGACTCTGGAAGAGAGGCGCTCTGCATCGCGGTGTAGCTTGCTCGCCAGGTTTCGAGAGGGTGCGTTTCTGGATGATGTATCGAGTATATTGCTTCCCCCTACTTATACCTCCCGAGGAGATCACGAATGTAAAATTAGAGAGATTAGAGCGCGCACGGAGGCTTTCAGACAGTCGTTCTTCCCGCGAACCATACGCGACTGGAACAGGAAAGGGAGGTAATGACAGTGGCACGTAAAGTGCCCTCCGCGACACACCGTTGGGTGGCTTGCGGAGTATGAATGTAGATGTAGATCTAGAAAGAAAACGTATCATGCACGGCTCCCTCCTCCCTCCCTGTGGTGCAACAGATGTCCCCTTCTCCAAAAATGTACTCAATGGGACCGTCATGTTGCAACCACACACAAGTTGACCTGCTGTGAGGAGAAAACGAGTTAGTACATTTCAAACATGAAAAAGGTCATTTTAAAATCAACATGAAAAACCAAAATTCCAAAAGTATAAAACACAAAAAATGCTTACCATGGAAAGAAAACGTATCGTGCACCGCTCCCTCCTCACGCCCTGTGGTGCAACAGATGTCCCTTTCGCCAAAAATGTACTCAATGGGACCGTAATGTTGCAACCACACACAAGTTGACCTGCTGTGAGGAAAAAACGAGTTAGTACATTTCAAACATGAAAAAGGTCATTTTAAAATCAACATGCAAATCCAAAATACCAAAAGTATAAAACACAAAAAAATTCTTACCATGGAAAGAAAACGTATCATGCACCGCTCCCTCCTCCCGCCCTGTGGTGCAACAGATGTCCCCTTCTCCAAAAATGTACTCAATGGGACCGTAATGTTGCAACCACACACAAGTTGACCTGCTGTGACGAAAAAACGAGTTAGTACATTTCAAACATGAAAAAGGTCATTTTAAAATCAACATGCAAATCCAAAATACCAAAAGTATAAAACACAAAAAAATTCTTACCATGGAAAGAAAACGTATCGTGCACCGCTCCCTCCTCCCGCCCTGTGGTGCAACAGATGTCCCCTTCTCCAAAAATGTACTCAATGGGACCGTAATGTTGCAACCACACACAAGTTGACCTGCTGTGAGGAGAAAACGAGTTAGAACATTTCTAACATGAAAAAGGTCATTTTAAAATCAACATGAACAACCAAAATTCCAAAAGTATAAAAAACAAAAAATGCTTACCATGGAAAGAAAACGTATCGTGCACCGCTCCCTCCTCACGCCCTGTGGTGCAACAGATGTCCCCGTCTCCAAAAATGTACTCAATGGGACCGTAATGTTGGAACCACACACAAGTTGACCTGCTGTGAGGAGAAAACGAGTTAGTACATTTCAAACATGAAAAAGGTCATTTTAAAATCAACATGAAAAACCAAAATTCCAAATGTATAAAACACAAAAATGCTTACCATGGAAGGAAAACGTATCGTGCACCGCTCCCTCCTCACGCCCTGTGGTGCAACAGATGTCCCTTTCGCCAAAAATGTAGTCAATGGGACCGTAATGTTGCAACCACACACAAGTTGACCTGCTGTGAGGAAAAAACGAGTTAGTACATTTCAAACATGAAAAAGGTCATTTTAAAATCAACATGAAAAACCAAAATTCCAAAAGTATAAAACACAAAAAAATTCCTTCCATGGAAAGAAAACGTATCGTGCACCGCTCCCTCCTCCCGCCCTGTGGTGCAACAGATGTCCCTTTCGCCAAAAATGTACTCAATGGGACCGTAATGTTGCAACCACACACAAGTTGACCTGCTGTGACGAAAAAACGAGTTAGTACATTTCAAAAAGAAAAAGGTCATTTTAAAATCAACGTGCAAATCCAAAATACCAAAAGTATAAAACAGAAAATAATTCTTACCATGGAAAGAAAACGTATCGTGCACCGCTCCCTCCTCCCGCCCTGTGGTGCAACAGATGTCCCCTTCTCCAAAAATGTACTCAATGGGACCGTAATGTTGCAACCACACACAAGTTGACCTGCTGTGAGGAGAAAACGAGTTAGAACATTTCTAACATGAAAAAGGTCATTTTAAAATCAACATGAACAACCAAAATTCCAAAAGTATAAAAAACAAAAAATGCTTACCATGGAAAGAAAACGTATCGTGCACCGCTCCCTCCTCCCGCCCTGTGGTGCAACAGATGTCCCCTTCTCCAAAAATTTACTCAATGGGACCGTAATGTTTCAACCACACACAAGTTGACCTGCTGTGACGGAAAAACGAGTTAGTACATTTCAAACATGAAAAAGGTCATTTTAAAATCAACATGCAAATCCAAAATACCAAAAGTCTAAAACACTAAAAAATTCATACCATGGAAAGAAAACGTATCGTGCACCGCTCCCTCCTCCCGCCCTGTGGTGCAACAGATCTCCCCTTCTCCAAAAGTGTACAGAATGGGACCGTAATGTTGCAACCACACACAAGTTGACCTGCTGTGAGGAGAAAACGAGTTAGTACATTTCAAACATGAAAAAAGTCATTTTAAAAACAACATGAAAAACCAAAATTCCAAAAGTATAAAACACAAAAAATGCTTACCATGGAAAGAAAACGTATCGTGCACCGCTCCCTCCTTCCGCCCTGTGGTGCAACAGATGTCCCCTTCTTCAAAAATGTACTCAATGGGACCGTAATGTTGCAACCACACACAAGTTGACCTGCTGTGACGAAAAAACGAGTTAGTACATTTCAAACATGAAAAAGGTCATTTTAAAATCAACATGAAAAACCAAAATACCAAAAGTATAAAACCCAAAGAATGCTTACCATGGAAAGAAAACATATCGTGCACCGCTCCCTCCTCCCGCCCTGTGGTGCAACAGATGTCCCCTTCTCCAAAAATGTACTCAATGGGACCGTAATGTTGCAACCACACAGAAGTTGACCTGCTGTGAGGAGAAAACGAGTTAGTACATTTCAAACATGAAAAAGGTCATTTTAAAATCAACATGAAAAACCAAAATTCCAAAAGTATAAAACACAAAAATTGCTTACCATGGAAAGAAAACGTATCGTGCACCGCTCCCTCCTCCCGCCCTGTGGTGCAACAGATGTCCCCTTCTCAAAAAATGTACTCAGTGGGACAGTAATGTTGCAACCACACACAAGTTGACCTGCTGTGACGAAAAAACGAGTTAGTACATTTCAAACATGAAAAAGGTCATTTTAAAATCAACATGCAAATCCAAAATACCAAAAGTATAAAACACAAAAAATTCTTACCATGGAAAGAAAACGTATCGTGCTCCGCTACCTCCTCCCGCCCTGTGGTGCAACAGATGTCCCCTTCTCCAAAAATGTACTCAATGGGACCGTAATGTTGCAACCACACACAAGTTGACCTGCTGTGAGGAGAAAACGAGTTAGTACATTTCAAACATGAAAAAGGTCATTTTAAAATCAACATGAAAAACCAAAATTCCAAAAGTATAAAAAACAAAAAATGCTTACCGTGGAAACAAAACGTATCGTGCACCGCTCCCTCCTCCCGCCCTGTGGTGCAACAGATGTCCCTTTTGCCAAAAATGTACTCAATGGGACCGTAATGTTGCAACCACACACAAGTTGACCTGCTGTGAGGAAAAAACGAGTTAGTACATTTCAAACATGAAAAAGGTCATTTTAAAATCAACATGCAAATCCAAAATACCAAAAGGATAAAACACAAAAAAATTCTTACCATGGATAGAAAACGTATCGTGCACCGCTCCCTCCTCCCGCCCTGTGGTGCAACAGATGTCCCCTTCTCCAGAAATGTACTCAATGGGACCGTAATGTTGCAACCACACCCAAGTTGACCTGCTGTGACGAAAAAACGAGTTAGTACATTTCAAACATGAAAAAGGTCATTTTAAAATCAACATGCAAATCCAAAATACCAAAAGTATAAAACACAAAAAATTTCTTACCATGGATCTAAATCCTCGCATAAACGAAAAAATGGCTGACATCAAAATAAGTGTCCAAGGAATAGAAAAGCAACTGAAATCACTCAACAGAGGAATGTCCACTGGACCTGACGGGATACCAATTCGATTCTACACAGAGTACGCGAAAGAACTTGCCCCCCTCCTAACAGCCGTGTACCGCAAGTCTCTAGAGGAACGGAGGGTTCCAAATGATTGGAAAAGAGCACAGGTAGTCCCAGTCTTCAAGAAGGGTCGTCGAGCAGATGCGCAAAACTATAAACCTATATGTCTGACGTCGATCTGTTGTAGAATTTTAGAACATGTTTTTTGCTCGAGTATCATGTCGTTTTTGGAAACCCAGAATCTACTATGTAGGAATCAACATGGATTCCGGAAACAGCGATCGTGTGAGACCCAACTCGCGTTATTTGTTCATGAGACCCAGAAAATATTAGATACAGGCTCCCAGGTAGATGCTATTTTTCTTGACTTCCGGAAGGCGTTCGATACAGTTCCGCACTGTCGCCTGATAAACAAAGTAAGAGCCTACGGAATATCAGACCAGCTGTGTGGCTGGATTGAAGAGTTTTTAGCAAACAGAACACAGCATGTTGTTATCAATGGAGAGACATCTACAGACGTTAAAATAACCTCTGGCGTGCCACAGGGAAGTGTTATGGGACCATTGCTTTTCACAATATATATAAATGACCTAGTAGATAGTGTCGGAAGTTCCATGCGGCTTTTCGCGGATGATGCTGTAGTATACAGAGAAGTTGCAGCATTAGAAAATTGTAGCGAAATGCGGGAAGATCTGCAGTGGATAGGCACTTGGTGCAGGGAGTGGCAACTGTCCCTTAACATAGACAAATGTAATGTATTGCGAATACATAGAAAGAAGGATCCTTTATTGTATGATTATATGATAGCGGAACAAACACTGGTAGCAGTTACTTCTGTAAAATATCTGGGAGTATGCGTGCGGAACGATTTGAAGTGGAATGATCATATAAAATTAATTGTTGGTAAGGCGGGTGCCAGGTTGAGATTCATTGGGAGAGTGCTTAGAAAATGTAGTCCATCAACAAAGGAGGTGGCTTACAAAACACCCATTCGACCTATACTTGAGTATTGCTCATCAGTGTGGGATCCGTACCAGATCGGGTTGACGGAGGAAATAGAGAAGATCCAAAGAAGAGCGGCGCGTTTCGTCACAGGGTTATTTGGTAACCCTGATAGCATTACGGACATGTTTAGCAAACTCAAGTGGCAGACTCTGGAAGAGAGGCGCTCTGCATCGCGGTGTAGCTTGCTCGCCAGGTTTCGAGAGGGTGCGTTTCTGGATGATGTATCGAGTATATTGCTTCCCCCTACTTATACCTCCCGAGGAGATCACGAATGTAAAATTAGAGAGATTAGAGCGCGCACGGAGGCTTTCACACAGTCGTTCTTCCCGCGAACCATACGCGACTGGAACAGGAAAGGGAGGTAATGACAGTGGCACGTAAAGTGCCCTCCGCGACACACCGTTGGGTGGCTTGTGGAGTATGAATGTAGATGTAGATGTAGAAAGAAAACGTATCATGCACGGCTCCCTCCTCCCTCCCTGTGGTGCAACAGATGTCCCCTTCTCCAAAAATGTACTCAATGGGACCGTCATGTTGCAACCACACACAAGTTGACCTGCTGTGAGGAGAAAACGAGTTAGTACATTTCAAACATGAAAAAGGTCATTTTAAAATCAACATGAAAAACCAAAATTACAAAAGTATAAAACACAAAAAATGCTTACCATGGAAAGAAAACGTATCGTGCACCGCTCCCTCCTCACGCCCTGTGGTGCAACAGATGTCCCTTTCGCCAAAAATGTACTCAATGGGACCGTAATGTTGCAACCACACACAAGTTGACCTGCTGTGAGGAAAAAACGAGTTAGTACATTTCAAACATGAAAAAGGTCATTTTAAAATCAACATGCAAATCCAAAATACAAAAAGTATAAAACACAAAAAAATTCTTACCATGGAAAGAAAACGTATCATGCACCGCTCCCTCCTCCCGCCCTGTGGTGCAACAGATGTCCCCTTCTCCAAAAATGTACTCAATGGGACCGTAATGTTGCAACCACACACAAGTTGACCTGCTGTGACGAAAAAACGAGTTAGTACATTTCAAACATGAAAAAGGTCATTTTAAAATCAACATGCAAATCCAAAATACCAAAAGTATAAAACACAAAAAAATTCTAACCATGGAAAGAAAACGTATCGTGCACCGCTCCCTCCTCCCGCCCTGTGGTGCAACAGATGTCCCCTTCTCCAAAAATGTACTCAATGGGACCGTAATGTTGCAACCACACACAAGTTGACCTGCTGTGAGGAGAAAACGAGTTAGAACATTTCTAACATGAAAAAGGTCATTTTAAAATCAACATGAACAACCAAAATTCCAAAAGTATAAAAAACAAAAAATGCTTACCATGGAAAGAAAACGTATCGTGCACCGCTCCCTCCTCACGCCCTGTGGTGCAACAGATGTCCCCGTCTCCAAAAATGTACTCAATGGGACCGTAATGTTGCAACCACACACAAGTTGACCCGCTGTGAGGAAAAAACGAGTTAGTACATTTCAAACATGGAAAAGGTCATTTTAAAATCAACATGCAAATCCAAAATACCAAAAGTATAAAACACAAAAAAATATCTTACCATGGAAAGAAAACGTATCGTGCACCGTTCCCTCCTCCCGCCATGTGGTGCAGCAGATGTCCCTTTCGCCAAAAATGTAGTCAATGGGACCGTAATGTTGCAACCACACACAAGTTGACCAGCTGTGAGGAGAAAACGAGTTAGTACATTTCAAACATGAAAAAGGTCATTTTAAAATCAACATGAAAAACCAAAATACCAAAAGTATAAAACCCAAAGAATGCTTACCATGGAAAGAAAACGTATCGTGCACCGCTCCCTCCTCCCGCCCTGTGGTGCAACAGATGTCCCCTTCTCCAAAAATGTACTCAATGGGACCGTAATGTTGCAACCACACACAAGTTGACCTGCTGTGAGGAAAAAACGAGTTAGTACATTTCAAACCTTAAAAATGTCATTTTAAAATTAACATGCAAATCCAAAATACCAAAAGTATAAAACCCAAAAAATGCTTACCATAGAAAGAAACCGTATCATGCACCGCTCACTCCTCCCGCCCTGTGGTGCAACAGATGTCCCCTTCTCCAAAAATGAACTCAATGGGACCGTAATGATGCAACCACACACAAGTTGACCTACTGTGAGGAGAAAACTAGTTGGAACATTTCTAACATGAAAAGGGTCATTTTAAAATCAACATGAATAACCAAAATTCCAAAAGTATAAAAAACAAAAAATGCTTACCATGGAAAGAAAACTTATCGTGCACCGCTCCCTCCTTCTACCCTGTGGTGCAATAGATGTCCCCTTCTCCAAAAACGTACTCAATGGGACCGTAATGTTGCAACCACACACAAGTTGACCTGCTGTGACGAAAAAACGAGTTAGTACATTTCAAACATGAAAAAGGTCATTTTAAAATCAACATGAAAAACCAAAATACCAAAACTATAAAACCCAAAGAATGCTTACCATGGAAAGAAAACGTATCGTGCACCGCTCCCTCCTCCCGCCCTGTGGTGCAACAGATGTCCCATTCTCCAAAAATGTACTCAATGGGACCGTAATGTTGCAACCACACACAAGTTGACCAGCTGTGAGGAGAAAAAGAGTTAGTACATTTCAAACATGAAAAAGGTCATTTTAAAATCAACATGAAAAACCAAAATACCAAAAGTATAAAACCCAAAGAATGCTTACCATGGAAAGAAAACGTATCGTGCACCGCTCCCTCCTCCCGCCCTGTGGTGCAACAGATGTCCCCTTCTCCAAAAATGTACTCAATGGGACCGTAATGTTGCAGCCACACACAAGTTGACCTGCTGTGAGGAAAAAACGAGTTAGTACATTTCAAACGTTAAAAATGTCATTTTAAAATTAACATGCAAATCCAAAATACCAAAAGTATAAAACACAAAAAAATTCTTACCATGCAAAAAAACGTATCCTGCACCGCTCCCTCCTCCCGCCCTGTGGTGCAACAGATGTCCCCTTCTCCAAAAATGTACTCAATGGGACCGTAATGATGCAACCACACACAAGTTGACCTGCTGTGAGGAGAAAACGAGTTAGAACATTTCTAACATGAAAAAGGTCATTTTAAAATCAACATGAACAACCAAAATTCCAAAAGTATAAAAAACAAAAAATGTTTACCATGGAAATAAAACGTATCGTGCACCGCTCCCTCATCCCGCCCTGTGGCGCAACAGATGTCCCCTTCTCCAAAAATGTACTCAATGGGACCGTAATGTTGCAACCACACACAAGTTGACCCGCTGTGAGGAAGAAACGAGTTAGTACATTTCAAACATGAAAAAGGTCATTTTAAAATCAACATGCAAATCCAAAATACCAAAAGTATAAAACACAAAAAAAATCTTACCATGGAAAGAAAACGTATCGTGCACCGTTCCCTCCTCCCGCCCTGTGGTGCAACAGATGTCCCTTTCGCCAAAAATGTAGTCAATGGGACCGTAATGTTGCAACCACACGCAAGTTGACCTGCTGTGAGGAGAAAACGAGTTAGTACATTTCAAACATGAAAAAGGTCATTTTAAAATCAACATGAAAAACCAAAATACCAAAAGTATAAAACCCAAAGAATGCTTACCATGGAAAGAAAACATATAGTGCACCACTCCCTCCTCCCGCCCTGTGGTGCAACAGATGTCCCCTTCTCCAAAAATGTACTCAATGGGACCGTAATGTTGCAACCACACACAAGTTGACCTGCTGTGAGGAAAAAACTAGTTAGTACATTTCAAACCTTAAAAATGTCATTTTAAAATTAACATGCAAATCCAAAATACCAAAAGTATAAAACACAAAAAATGTTTACCATTAAAAGCAAACGTATCGTGCACCGCTTCCTCCTCCCGCCCTGTAGTGCAACAGATGTCCCCTTCTCCAAAAATGTACTCAATGGGACCGTAATGTTGCAACCACACACAAGTTGACCTGCTGTGAGGAAAAAACGAGTTAGTACATTTCAAACATGAAAAAGGTCATTTTAAAATCAACATGCAAATCCCAAATACCAAAAGTATAAAACACAAAAAAAATCTTACCATGGAAAGAAAACGTATCGTGCATCGCTCCCTCCTCCCGCCCTGTGGTGCAACAGATGTCCCTTTCGCCAAAAATGTACTCAATGGGACCGTAATGTTGCAACCACACACAAGTTGACCTGCTGTGAGGAGAAAACGAGTTAGAACATTTCTAACATGAAAAAGGTCATTTTAAAATCAACATGATCAACCGAAATTCCAATAGTATAAAAAACAAAAAATGCTTACCATGGAAAGAAAACGTATCGTGCACCGCTCCCTCCTCCCGCCCTGTGGTGCAACAGATGTCCCCTTCTCCAAAAATGTACTCAATGGGACCGTAATGTTGCAACCACACACAAGTTGACCTGCTGTGACGAAAAAACGAGTTAGTACATTTCAAACATGAAAAAGGTCATTTTAAAATCAAAATGCAAATCCAAAATACCAAAAGTATAAAACACAAAAAAATTCTTACCATGGAAAGAAAACGTATCGTGCACCGCTCCCTCCTCCCGCCCTGTGGTGCAACAGATGTCCCCTTCTCCAAAAATGTACTCAATGGGACCGTAATGTTGCAACCACACACAAGTTGACCTGCTGTGAGGAGAAAACGAGTTAGAACATTTCTAACATGAAAAAGGTCATTTTAAAATCAACATGAACAACCAAAATTCCAAAAGTATAAAAAACAAAAAATGCTTACCATGGAAAGAAAACGTATCGTGCACCGCTCCCTCCTCACGCCCTGTGGTGCAACAGATGTCCCCGTCTCCAAAAATGTACTCAATGGGACCGTAATGTTGCAACCACACACAAGTTGACCCGCTGTGAGGAAAAAACGAGTTAGTACATTTCAAACATTGAAAAGGTCATTTTAAAATCAACATGCAAATCCAAAATACCAAAAGTATAAAACACAAAAAAAATCTTACCATGGAAAGAAAACGTATCGTGCACCGTTCCCTCCTCCCGCCCTGTGGTGTAACAGATGTCCCTTTCGCCAAAAATGTAGTCAATGGGACCGTAATGTTGCAACCACACACAAGTTGACCAGCTGTGAGGAGAAAACGAGTTAGTACATTTCAAACATGAAAAAGGTCATTTTAAAATCAACATGAAAAACCAAAATACCAAAAGTATAAAACCCAAAGAATGCTTACCATGGAAAGAAAACGTATCGTGCACCGCTCCCTCCTCCCGCCCTGTGGTGCGACAGATGTCCCCTTCTCCAAAAATGTACTCAATGGGACCGTAATGTTGCAACCACACACAAGTTGACCTGCTGTGAGGAAAAAACGAGTTAGTACATTTCAAACATGAAAAAGGTCATTTTAAAATCAACATGCAAATCCAAAATACCAAAAGTATAAAACACAAAAAATGCTTACCATGGAAAGAAAACGTATCGTGCACCGCTCCCTCCTCCCGCCCTGTGGTGCAACAGATGTCCCCTTCGCCAAAAAGGTACTCAATGGGACCGTAATGTTGCAACCACACACAAGTTGACCTGCTGTGAGGAGAAAACGAGTTAGTACATTTCAAACATGAAAAAGGTCATTTTAAAATCAACATGAAAAACCAAAATACCAAAAGTATAAAACCCAAAGAACGCTTACCATGGAAAGAAAACGTATCGTGCACCGCTCCCTCCTCCCGCCCTGTGGTGCAACAGATGTCCCCTTCTCCAAAAATGTACTCAATGGGACCGTAATGTTGCAACCACACACAAGTAGACCTGCTGTGAGGAAAAAACGAGTTAGTACATTTCAAACCTTAAAAATGTCATTTTAAAATAAACATGAAATCCAAAATACCAAAAGTATAAAACACAGAATAATTCTTACAATGGAAAGGAAACGTATCGTGCACCGCTCCCTCCTCCCGCCCTGTGGTGCAACACATGTCCCCTTCTCCAAAAATGTACTCAATGGGACCGTAATGTTGCAACCACACACAAGTTGACCTGCTGTGACGAAAAAACAAGTTAGTACATTTCAAACATGAAAAAGGTCATTTTAAAATCAACATGCAAATCCAAAATACCAAAAGTATAAAACACAAAAAAATTCTTACCATGGAAAGAAAACGTATCGTGCACCGCTCCCTCCTCCCGCCCTGTGGCGCAACAGATGTCCCCTTCTCTAAAAATGTACTCAATGGGACCGTAATGTTGCAACCACACACAAGTTGACCTGCTGTGAGGAAAAAACGAGTTAGTACATTTCAAACGTTAAAAATGTCATTTTAAAATTAACATGCAAATCCAAAATACCAAAAGTATAAAACACAAAAAAATTCTTACCATGCAAAAAAACGTATCCTGCACCGCTCCCTCCTCCCGCCCTGTGGTGCAACAGATGTCCCCTTCTCCAAAAATGTACTCAATGGGACCGTAATGATGCAACCACACACAAGTTGACCTGCTGTGAGGAGAAAACGAGTTAGAACATTTCTAACATGAAAAAGGTCATTTTAAAATCAACATGAACAACCAAAATTCCAAAAGTATAAAAAACAAAAAATGTTTACCATGGAAATAAAACGTATCGTGCACCGCTCCCTCATCCCGCCCTGTGGCGCAACAGATGTCCCCTTCTCCAAAAATGTACTCAATGGGACCGTAATGTTGCAACCACACACAAGTTGACCCGCTGTGAGGAAGAAACGAGTTAGTACATTTCAAACATGAAAAAGGTCATTTTAAAATCAACATGCAAATCCAAAATACCAAAAGTATAAAACACAAAAAAAATCTTACCATGGAAAGAAAACGTATCGTGCACCGTTCCCTCCTCCCGCCCTGTGGTGCAACAGATGTCCCTTTCGCCAAAAATGTAGTCAATGGGACCGTAATGTTGCAACCACACGCAAGTTGACCTGCTGTGAGGAGAAAACGAGTTAGTACATTTCAAACATGAAAAACGTCATTTTAAAATCAACATGAAAAACCAAAATACCAAAAGTATAAAACCCGAAGAATGCTTACCATGGAAAGAAAACATATCGTGCACCACTCCCTCCTCCCGCCCTGTGGTGCAACAGATGTCCCCTTCTCCAAAAATGTACTCAATGGGACCGTAATGTTGCAACCACACACAAGTTGACCTGCTGTGAGGAAAAAACTAGTTAGTACATTTCAAACCTTAAAAATGTCATTTTAAAATTAACATGCAAATCCAAAATACCAAAAGTATAAAACACAAAAAATGTTTACCATTAAAAGAAAACGTATCGTGCACCGCTTCCTCCTCCCGCCCTGTGGTGCAACAGATGTCCCCTTCTCCAAAAATGTACTCAATGGGACCGTAATGTTGCAACCACACACAAGTTGACCTGCTGTGAGGAAAAAACGAGTTAGTACATTTCAAACATGAAAAAGGTCATTTTAAAATCAACATGCAAATCCCAAATACCAAAAGTATAAAACACAAAAAAAATCTTACCATGGAAAGAAAACGTATCGTGCATCGCTCCCTCCTCCCGCCCTGTGGTGCAACAGATGTCCCTTTCGCCAAAAATGTACTCAATGGGACTGTAATGTTGCAACCACACACAAGTTGACCTGCTGTGAGGAGAAAACGAGTTAGAACATTTCTAACATGAAAAAGGTCATTTTAAAATCAACATGATCAACCGAAATTCCAAAAGTATAAAAAACAAAAAATGCTTACCATGGAAAGAAAACGTATCGTGCACCGCTCCCTCCTCCCGCCCTGTGGTGCAACAGATGTCCCCTTCTCCAAAAATGTACTCAATGGGACCGTAATGTTGCAACCACACACAAGTTGACCTGCTGTGA
Organism: Schistocerca nitens; assembly: GCF_023898315.1. Taxonomy (NCBI): domain Eukaryota; kingdom Metazoa; phylum Arthropoda; class Insecta; order Orthoptera; family Acrididae; genus Schistocerca; species Schistocerca nitens. The sequence continues at coordinate 136,355,165 of NC_064618.1, forward strand.
CGAAAAAACGAGTTAGTACATTTCAAACATGAAAAAGGTCATTTTAAAATCAACATGCAAATCCAAAATACCAAAAGTATAAAACACAAAAAAATTCTTACCATGGAAAGAAAACGTATCGTGCACCGCTCCCTCCTCCCGCCCTGTGGTGCAACAGATGTCCCCTTCTCCAAAAATGTACTCAATGGGACCGTAATGTTGCAACCACACACAAGTTGACCTGCTGTGAGGAGAAAACGAGTTAGAACATTTCTAACATGAAAAAGGTCATTTTAAAATCAACATGAACAACCAAAATTCCAAAAGTATAAAAAACAAAAAATGCTTACCATGGAAAGAAAACGTATCGTGCACCGCTCCCTCCTCACGCCCTGTGGTGCAACAGATGTCCCCGTCTCCAAAAATGTACTCAATGGGACCGTAATGTTGCAACCACACACAAGTTGACCCGCTGTGAGGAAAAAACGAGTTAGTACATTTCAAACATGGAAAAGGTCATTTTAAAATCAACATGCAAATCCAAAATACCAAAAGTATAAAACACAAAAAAAATCTTACCATGGAAAGAAAACGTATCGTGCACCGTTCCCTCCTCCCGCCCTGTGGTGTAACAGATGTCCCTTTCGCCAAAAATGTAGTCAATGGGACCGTAATGTTGCAACCACACACAAGTTGACCAGCTGTGAGGAGAAAACGAGTTAGTACATTTCAAACATGAAAAAGGTCATTTTAAAATCAACATGAAAAACCAAAATACCAAAAGTATAAAACCCAAAGAATGCTTACCATGGAAAGAAAACGTATCGTGCACCGCTCCCTCCTCCCGCCCTGTGGTGCAACAGATGTCCCCTTCTCCAAAAATGTACTCAATGGGACCGTAATGTTGCAACCACACACAAGTTGACCTGCTGTGAGGAAAAAACGAGTTAGTACATTTCAAACATGAAAAAGGTCATTTTAAAATCAACATGCAAATCCCAAATACCAAAAGTATAAAACACAAAAAAAATCTTACCATGGAAAGAAAACGTATCGTGCATCGCTCCCTCCTCCCGCCCTGTGGTGCAACAGATGTCCCTTTCGCCAAAAATGTACTCAATGGGACCGTAATGTTGCAACCACACACAAGTTGACCTGCTGTGAGGAGAAAACGAGTTAGAACATTTCTAACATGAAAAAGGTCATTTTAAAATCAACATGATCAACCGAAATTCCAAAAGTATAAAAAACAAAAAATGCTTACCATGGAAAGAAAACGTATCGTGCACCGCTCCCTCCTCCCGCCCTGTGGTGCAACAGATGTCCCCTTCTCCAAAAATGTACTCAATGGGACCGTAATGTTGCAACCACACACAAGTTGACCTGCTGTGACGAAAAAACGAGTTAGTACATTTCAAACATGAAAAAGGTCATTTTAAAATCAACATGCAAATCCAAAATACCAAAAGTATAAAACACAAAAAAATTCTTACCATGGAAAGAAAACGTATCGTGCACCGCTCCCTCCTCCCGCCCTGTGGTGCAACAGATGTCCCCTTCTCCAAAAATGTACTCAATGGGACCGTAATGTTGCAACCACACACAAGTTGACCTGCTGTGAGGAGAAAACGAGTTAGAACATTTCTAACATGAAAAAGGTCATTTTAAAATCAACATGAACAACCAAAATTCCAAAAGTATAAAAAACAAAAAATGCTTACCATGGAAAGAAAACGTATCGTGCACCGCTCCCTCCTCACGCCCTGTGGTGCAACAGATGTCCCCGTCTCCAAAAATGTACTCAATGGGACCGTAATGTTGCAACCACACACAAGTTGACCCGCTGTGAGGAAAAAACGAGTTAGTACATTTCAAACATGGAAAAGGTCATTTTAAAATCAACATGCAAATCCAAAATACCAAAAGTATAAAACACAAAAAAAATCTTACCATGGAAAGAAAACGTATCGTGCACCGTTCCCTCCTCCCGCCCTGTGGTGTAACAGATGTCCCTTTCGCCAAAAATGTAGTCAATGGGACCGTAATGTTGCAACCACACACAAGTTGACCAGCTGTGAGGAGAAAACGAGTTAGTACATTTCAAACATGAAAAAGGTCATTTTAAAATCAACATGAAAAACCAAAATACCAAAAGTATAAAACCCAAAGAATGCTTACCATGGAAAGAAAACGTATCGTGCACCGCTCCCTCCTCCCGCCCTGTGGTGCAACAGATGTCCCCTTCTCCAAAAATGTACTCAATGGGACCGTAATGTTGCAACCACACACAAGTTGACCTGCTGTGAGGAAAAAACGAGTTAGTACATTTCAAACCTTAAAAATGTCATTTTAAAATTAACATGCAAATCCAAAATACCAAAAGTATAAAATCCAAAAAATGCTTACCATAGAAAGAAAACGTATCGTGCACCGCTCCCTCCTCCCACCGTGTGATGCAACAGATGTCCCCTTCTCCAAAAATGTACTCAATGGGACCGTAATGTTGCAACCACTCATAAGTTGACCTACTGTGAGGAGAAAACGAGTTGGAACATTTCTAACATGAAAAGGGTCATTTTAAAATCAACATGAACAACCAAAATTCCAAAAGTATAAAAAACAAAAAATGCTTACCATGGAAAGAAAACGTATCGTGCACCGCTCCCTCCTCCCGCCCTGTGGTGCGACAGATGTCCCCTTCTCCAAAAATGTACTCAATGGGACCGTAATGTTGAAACCACACACAAGTTGACCTGCTGTGAGGAAAAAACGAGTTAGTACATTTCAAACATGAAAAAGGTCATTTTAAAATCAACATGCAAATCCAAAATACCAAAAGTATAAAACACAAAAAATGCTTACCATGGAAAGAAAACGTATCGTGCACCGCTCCCTCCTCCCGCCCTGTGGTGCAACAGATGTCCCCTTCGCCAAAAATGTACTCAATGGGACCGTAATGTTGCAACCACACACAAGTTGACCTGCTGTGAGGAGAAAACGAGTTAGTACATTTCAAACATGAAATAGGTCATTTTAAAATCAACATGAAAAACCAAAATACCAAAAGTATAAAACCCAAAGAACGCTTACCATGGAAAGAAAACGTATCGTGCACCGCTCCCTCCTCCCGCCCTGTGGTGCAACAGATGTCCCCTTCTCCAAAAATGTACTCAATGGGACCGTAATGTTGCAACCACACACAAGTAGACCTGCTGTGAGGAAAAAACGAGTTAGTACATTTCAAACCTTAAAAATGTCATTTTAAAATAAACATGAAATCCAAAATACCAAAAGTATAAAACACAAAAAAATTCTTACCATGGAAAGAAAACGTATCGTGCACCGCTCCCTCCTCCCGCCCTGTGGCGCAACAGATGTCCCCTTCTCTAAAAATGTACTCAATGGGACCGTAATGTTGCAACCACACACAAGTTGACCCGCTGTGAGGAAAAAACGAGTTAGTACATTTCAAACATGAAAAAGGTCATTTTAAACTCAACATGCTAATCCAAAATACCAAAAGTATAAAACACAAAAAAAATCTTACCATGGAAAGAAAACGTATCGTGCACCGTTCCCTCCTCCCGCCCTGTGGTGCAACAGATGTCCCTTTCGCCAAAAATGTAGTCAATGGGACCGTAATGTTGCAACCACACACAAGTTGACCTGCTGTGAGGAGAAAACGAGTTAGTGCATTTCAAACATGAAAAAGGTCATTTTAAAATCAACATGAAAAACCAAAATTCCAAAAGAATAAAACACAAAAAATGCTTACCATGGAAAGAAAACGTATCGTGCACCGCTCCCTCCTCACGCCCTGTGGTGCAACAGATGTCCCTTTCGCCAAAAATGTACTCAATGGGACCGTAATGTTGCAACCACACACAAGTTGACCTGCTGTGACGAAAAAACGAGTTAGTACATTTTAAACATGAAAAAGGTCATTTTAAAATCAACATGCAAATCCAAAATACCAAAAGTATAAAACACAAAAAAATTCTTACCATGGAAAGAAAACGTATCGTGCACCGCTCCCTCCTCCCGCCCTGTGGTGCAACAGATGTCCCCTTCTCCAAAAATGTACTCAATGGGACCGTAATGTTGCAACCACACACAAGTTGACCTGCTGTGAGGAGAAAACGAGTTAGAACATTTCTAACATGAAAAAGGTCATTTTAAAATCAACATGAACAACCAAAATTCCAAAAGTATAAAAAACAAAAAATGCTTACCATGGAAAGAAAACGTATCGTGCACCGCTCCCTCCTCACGCCCTGTGGTGCAACAGATGTCCCCGTCTCCAAAAATGTACTCAATGGGACCGTAATGTTGCAACCACACACAAGTTGACCCGCTGTGAGGAAAAAACGAGTTAGTACATTTCAAACATGGAAAAGGTCATTTTAAAATCAACATGCAAATCCAAAATACCAAAAGTATAAAACACAAAAAAAATCTTACCATGGAAAGAAAACGTATCGTGCACCGTTCCCTCCTCCCGCCCTGTGGTGCAACAGATGTCCCTTTCGCCAAAAATGTAGTCAATGGGACCGTAATGTTGCAACCACACACAAGTTGACCTGCTGTGAGGAAAAAACGAGTTAGTACATTTCAAACCTTAAAAATGTCATTTTAAAATTAACATGCAAATCCAAAATACCAAAAGTATAAAATCCAAAAAATGCTTGCCATAGAAAGAAAACGTATCGTGCACCGCTCCCTCCTCCCACCGTGTGGTGCAACAGATGTCCCCTTCTCCAAAAATGTACTCAATGGGACCGTAATGTTGCAACCACTCACAAGTTGACCTACTGTGAGGAGAAAACGAGTTGGATCATTTCTAACATGAAAAGGGTCATTTTAAAATCAACATGAACAACCAAAATTCCAAAAGTATAAAAAACAAAAAATGCTTACCATGGAAAGAAAACGTATCATGCACGGCTCCCTCCTCCCTCCCTGTGGTGCAACAGATGTCCCCTTCTCCAAAAATGTACTCAATGGGACCGTAATGTTGCAACCACACACAAGTTGACCTGCTGTGAGGAGAAAACGAGTTAGAACATTACTAACATGAAAAAGGTCATTTTAAAATCAACATGAAAAACCAAAATTCCAAAAGTATAAAACACAAAAAAAATCTTACCATGGAAAGAAAACGTATCGTGCACCGTTCCCTCCTCCCGCCCTGTGGTGCAACAGATGTCCCTTTCGCCAAAAATGTAGTCAATGGGACCGTAATGTTGCAACCACACACAAGTTGACCTGCTGTGAGGAAAAAACGAGTTAGTACATTTCAAACCTTAAAAATGTCATTTTAAAATTAACATGCAAATCCAAAATACCAAAAGTATAAAATCCAAAAAATGCTTGCCATAGAAAGAAAACGTATCGTGCACCGCTCCCTCCTCCCACCGTGTGGTGCAACAGATGTCCCCTTCTCCAAAAATGTACTCAATGGGACCGTAATGTTGCAACCACTCACAAGTTGACCTACTGTGCGGAGAAAACGAGTTGGAACATTTCTAACATGAAAAGGGTCATTTTAAAATCAACATGAACAACCAAAATTCCAAAAGTATAAAAAACAAAAAATGCTTACCGTGGAAAGAAAACGTATCATGCACGGCTCCCTCCTCCCTCCCTGTGGTGCAACAGATGTCCCCTTCTCCAAAAATGTACTCAATGGGACCGTAATGTTGCAACCACACACAAGTTGACCTGCTGTGAGGAGAAAACGAGTTAGAACATTTCTAACATGAAAAAGGTCATTTTAAAATCAACATGAAAAACCAAAATTCCAAAAGTATAAAACACAAAAAATGCTTACCATGGAAAGAAAACGTATCATGCACGGCTCCCTCCTCCCTCCCTGTGGTGCAACAGATGTCCCCTTCTCCAAAAATGTACTCAATGGGACCGTAATGTTGCAACCACACACAAGTTGACCTGCTGTGAGGAGAAAACGAGTTAGAACATTTCTAACATGAAAAAGGTCATTTTAAAATCAACATGAAAAACCAAAATTCCAAAAGTATAAAACACAAAAAATGCTTACCATGGAAAGAAAACGTATCGTGCACCGCTCCCTCCTCACGCCCTGTGGTGCAACAGATGTCCCTTTCGCCAAAAATGTACTCAATGGGACCGTAATGTTGCAACCACACACAAGTTGACCTGCTGTGAGGAAAAAACGAGTTAGTACATTTCAAACATGAAAAAGGTCATTTTAAAATCAACATGCAAATCCAAAATACCAAAAGTATAAAACACAAAAAAATTCTTACCATGGAAAGAAAACGTATCATGCACCGCTCCCTCCTCCCGCCCTGTGGTGCAACAGATGTCCCCTTCTCCAAAAATGTACTCAATGGGACCGTAATGTTGCAACCACACACAAGTTGACCTGCTGTGACGAAAAAACGAGTTAGTACATTTCAAACATGAAAAAGGTCATTTTAAAATCAACATGCAAATCCAAAATACCAAAAGTATAAAACACAAAAAAATTCTTACCATGGAAAGAAAACGTATCGTGCACCGCTCCCTCCTCCCGCCCTGTGTTGCAACAGATGTCCCCTTCTCCAAAAATGTACTCAATGGGACCGTAATGTTGCAACCACACACAAGTTGACCTGCTGTGAGGAGAAAACGAGTTAGAACATTTCTAACATGAAAAAGGTCATTTTAAAATCAACATGAACAACCAAAATTCCAAAAGTATAAAAAACAAAAAATGCTTACCATGGAAAGAAAACGTATCGTGCACCGCTCCCTCCTCACGCCCTGTGGTGCAACAGATGTCCCCGTCTCCAAAAATGTACTCAATGGGACCGTAATGTTGGAACCACACACAAGTTGACCTGCTGTGAGGAGAAAACGAGTTAGTACATTTCAAACATGAAAAAGGTCATTTTAAAATCAACATGAAAAACCAAAATTCCAAAAGTATAAAACACAAAAATGCTTACCATGGAAGGAAAACGTATCGTGCACCGCTCCCTCCTCACGCCCTGTGGTGCAACAGATGTCCCTTTCGCCAAAAATGTACTCAATGGGACCGTAATGTTGCAACCACACACAAGTTGACCTGCTGTGAGGAAAAAACGAGTTAGTACATTTCAAACATGAAAAAGGTCATTTTAAAATCAACATGAAAAACCAAAATTCCAAAAGTATAAAACACAAAAAAATTCCTTCCATGGAAAGAAAACGTATCGTGCACCGCTCCCTCCTCCCGCCCTGTGGTGCAACAGATGTCCCTTTCGCCAAAAATGTACTCAATGGGACCGTAATGTTGCAACCACACACAAGTTGACCTGCTGTGACGAAAAATCGAGTTAGTACATTTCAAAAAGAAAAAGGTCATTTTAAAATCAACGTGCAAATCCAAAATACCAAAAGTATAAAACACAAAATAATTCTTACCATGGAAAGAAAACGTATCGTGCACCGCTCCCTCCTCCCGCCCTGTGGTGCAACAGATGTCCCCTTCTCCAAAAATGTACTCAATGGAACCGTAATGTTGCAACCACACACAAGTTGACCTGCTGTGAGGAGAAAACGAGTTAGAACATTTCTAACATGAAAAAGGTCATTTTAAAATCAACATGAACAACCAAAATTCCAAAAGTATAAAAAACAAAAAATGCTTACCATGGAAAGAAAACGTATCGTGCACCGCTCCCTCCTCCCGCCCTGTGGTGCAACAGATGTCCCCTTCTCCAAAAATTTACTCAATGGGACCGTAATGTTGCAACCACACACAAGTTGACCTGCTGTGACGGAAAAACGAGTTAGTACATTTCAAACATGAAAAAGGTCATTTTAAAATCAACATGCAAATCCAAAATACCAAAAGTCTAAAACACTAAAAAATTCATACCATGGAAAGAAAACGTATCGTGCACCGCTCCCTCCTCCCGCCCTGTGGTGCAACAGATCTCCCCTTCTCCAAAAGTGTACAGAATGGGACCGTAATGTTGCAACCACACACAAGTTGACCTGCTGTGAGGAGAAAACGAGTTAGTACATTTCAAACATGAAAAAAGTCATTTTAAAAACAACATGAAAAACCAAAATTCCAAAAGTATAAAACACAAAAAATGCTTACCATGGAAAGAAAACGTATCGTGCACCGCTCCCTCCTTCCGCCCTGTGGTGCAACAGATGTCCCCTTCTTCAAAAATGTACTCAATGGGACCGTAATGTTGCAACCACACACAAGTTGACCTGCTGTGACGAGAAAACGAGTTAGTACATTTCAAACATGAAAAAGGTCATTTTAAAATCAACATGCAAATCCAAAATACCAAAAGTATAAAACACAAAAAATTCTTACCATGTAAAGAAAACGTATCGTGCTCCGCTACCTCCTCCCGCCCTGTGGTGCAACAGATGTCCCCTTCTCAAAAAATGTACTCAATGGGACCGTAATGTTGCAACCACACACAAGTTGACCTGCTGTGAGGAGAAAACGAGTTAGTACATTTCAAACATGAAAAAGGTCATTTTAAAATCAACATGAAAAACCAAAATTCCAAAAGTATAAAAAACAAAAAATGCTTACCATGGAAACAAAACGTATCGTGCACCGCTCCCTCCTCCCGCCCTGTGGTGCAACAGATGTCCCTTTTGCCAAAAATGTACTCAATGGGACCGTAATGTTGCAACCACACACAAGTTGACCTGCTGTGAGGAAAAAACGAGTTAGTACATTTCAAACATGAAAAAGGTCATTTTAAAATCAACATGCAAATCCAAAATACCAAAAGGATAAAACACAAAAAAATTCTTACCATGGATAGAAAACGTATCGTGCACCGCTCCCTCCTCCCGCCCTGTGGTGCAACAGATGTCCCCTTCTCCAGAAATGTACTCAATGGGACCGTAATGTTGCAACCACACCCAAGTTGACCTGCTGTGACGAAAAAACGAGTTAGTACATTTCAAACATGAAAAAGGTCATTTTAAAATCAACATGCAAATCCAAAATACCAAAAGTATAAAACACAAAAAATTTCTTACCATGGATCTAAATCCTCGCATAAACGAAAAAATGGCTGACATCAAAATAAGTGTCCAAGGAATAGAAAAGCAACTGAAATCACTCAACAGAGGAATGTCCACTGGACCTGACGGGATACCAATTCGATTCTACACAGAGTACGCGAAAGAACTTGCCCCCCTCCTAACAGCCGTGTACCGCAAGTCTCTAGAGGAACGGAGGGTTCCAAATGATTGGAAAAGAGCACAGGTAGTCCCAGTCTTCAAGAAGGGTCGTCGAGCAGATGCGCAAAACTATAAACCTATATCTCTGACGTCGATCTGTTGTAGAATTTTAGAACATGTTTTTTGCTCGAGTATCATGTCGTTTTTGGAAACCCAGAATCTACTATGTAGGAATCAACATGGATTCCGGAAACAGCGATCGTGTGAGACCCAACTCGCGTTATTTGTTCATGAGACCCAGAAAATATTAGATACAGGCTCCCAGGTAGATGCTATTTTTCTTGACTTCCGGAAGGCGTTCGATACAGTTCCGCACTGTCGCCTGATAAACAAAGTAAGAGCCTACGGAATATCAGACCAGCTGTGTGGCTGGATTGAAGAGTTTTTAGCAAACAGAACACAGCATGTTGTTATCAATGGAGAGACATCTACAGACGTTAAAATAACCTCTGGCGTGCCACAGGGAAGTGTTATGGGACCATTGCTTTTCACAATATATATAAATGACCTAGTAGATAGTGTCGGAAGTTCCATGCGGCTTTTCGCGGATGATGCTGTAGTATACAGAGAAGTTGCAGCATTAGAAAATTGTAGCGAAATGCGGGAAGATCTGCAGTGGATAGGCACTTGGTGCAGGGAGTGGCAACTGTCCCTTAACATAGACAAATGTAATGTATTGCGAATACATAGAAAGAAGGATCCTTTATTGTATGATTATATGATAGCGGAACAAACACTGGTAGCAGTTACTTCTGTAAAATATCTGGGAGTATGCGTGCGGAACGATTTGAAGTGGAATGATCATATAAAATTAATTGTTGGTAAGGCGGGTGCCAGGTTGAGATTCATTGGGAGAGTGCTTAGAAAATGTAGTCCATCAACAAAGGAGGTGGCTTACAAAACACCCATTCGACCTATACTTGAGTATTGCTCATCAGTGTGGGATCCGTACCAGATCGGGTTGACGGAGGAAATAGAGAAGATCCAAAGAAGAGCGGCGCGTTTCGTCACAGGGTTATTTGGTAACCCTGATAGCATTACGGACATGTTTAGCAAACTCAAGTGGCAGACTCTGGAAGAGAGGCGCTCTGCATCGCGGTGTAGCTTGCTCGCCAGGTTTCGAGAGGGTGCGTTTCTGGATGATGTATCGAGTATATTGCTTCCCCCTACTTATACCTCCCGAGGAGATCACGAATGTAAAATTAGAGAGATTAGAGCGCGCACGGAGGCTTTCAGACAGTCGTTCTTCCCGCGAACCATACGCGACTGGAACAGGAAAGGGAGGTAATGACAGTGGCACGTAAAGTGCCCTCCGCGACACACCGTTGGGTGGCTTGCGGAGTATGAATGTAGATGTAGATCTAGAAAGAAAACGTATCATGCACGGCTCCCTCCTCCCTCCCTGTGGTGCAACAGATGTCCCCTTCTCCAAAAATGTACTCAATGGGACCGTCATGTTGCAACCACACACAAGTTGACCTGCTGTGAGGAGAAAACGAGTTAGTACATTTCAAACATGAAAAAGGTCATTTTAAAATCAACATGAAAAACCAAAATTCCAAAAGTATAAAACACAAAAAATGCTTACCATGGAAAGAAAACGTATCGTGCACCGCTCCCTCCTCACGCCCTGTGGTGCAACAGATGTCCCTTTCGCCAAAAATGTACTCAATGGGACCGTAATGTTGCAACCACACACAAGTTGACCTGCTGTGAGGAAAAAACGAGTTAGTACATTTCAAACATGAAAAAGGTCATTTTAAAATCAACATGCAAATCCAAAATACCAAAAGTATAAAACACAAAAAAATTCTTACCATGGAAAGAAAACGTATCATGCACCGCTCCCTCCTCCCGCCCTGTGGTGCAACAGATGTCCCCTTCTCCAAAAATGTACTCAATGGGACCGTAATGTTGCAACCACACACAAGTTGACCTGCTGTGACGAAAAAACGAGTTAGTACATTTCAAACATGAAAAAGGTCATTTTAAAATCAACATGCAAATCCAAAATACCAAAAGTATAAAACACAAAAAAATTCTTACCATGGAAAGAAAACGTATCGTGCACCGCTCCCTCCTCCCGCCCTGTGGTGCAACAGATGTCCCCTTCTCCAAAAATGTACTCAATGGGACCGTAATGTTGCAACCACACACAAGTTGACCTGCTGTGAGGAGAAAACGAGTTAGAACATTTCTAACATGAAAAAGGTCATTTTAAAATCAACATGAACAACCAAAATTCCAAAAGTATAAAAAACAAAAAATGCTTACCATGGAAAGAAAACGTATCGTGCACCGCTCCCTCCTCACGCCCTGTGGTGCAACAGATGTCCCCGTCTCCAAAAATGTACTCAATGGGACCGTAATGTTGCAACCACACACAAGTTGACCCGCTGTGAGGAAAAAACGAGTTGGTACATTTCAAACATGGAAAAGGTCATTTTAAAATCAACATGCAAATCCAAAATACCAAAAGTATAAAACACAAAAAAAAATCTTACCATGGAAAGAAAACGTATCGTGCACCGTTCCCTCCTCCCGCCATGTGGTGCAGCAGATGTCCCTTTCGCCAAAAATGTAGTCAATGGGACCGTAATGTTGCAACCACACACAAGTTGACCAGCTGTGAGGAGAAAACGAGTTAGTACATTTCAAACATGAAAAAGGTCATTTTAAAATCAACATGAAAAACCAAAATACCAAAAGTATAAAACCCAAAGAATGCTTACCATGGAAAGAAAACGTATCGTGCACCGCTCCCTCCTCCCGCCCTGTGGTGCAACAGATGTCCCCTTCTCCAAAAATGTACTCAATGGGACCGTAATGTTGCAACCACACACAAGTTGACCTGCTGTGAGGAAAAAACGAGTTAGTACATTTCAAACCTTAAAAATGTCATTTTAAAATTAACATGCAAATCCAAAATACCAAAAGTATAAAACCCAAAAAATGCTTACCATAGAAAGAAACCGTATCATGCACCGCTCACTCCTCCCGCCCTGTGGTGCAACAGATGTCCCCTTCTCCAAAAATGAACTCAATGGGACCGTAATGATGCAACCACACACAAGTTGACCTACTGTGAGGAGAAAACTAGTTGGAACATTTCTAACATGAAAAGGGTCATTTTAAAATCAACATGAATAACCAAAATTCCAAAAGTATAAAAAACAAAAAATGCTTACCATGGAAAGAAAACTTATCGTGCACCGCTCCCTCCTTCTACCCTGTGGTGCAATAGATGTCCCCTTCTCCAAAAACGTACTCAATGGGACCGTAATGTTGCAACCACACACAAGTTGACCTGCTGTGACGAAAAAACGAGTTAGTACATTTCAAACATGAAAAAGGTCATTTTAAAATCAACATGAAAAACCAAAATACCAAAAGTATAAAACCCAAAGAATGCTTACCATGGAAAGAAAACGTATCGTGCACCGCTCCCTCCTCCCGCCCTGTGGTGCAACAGATGTCCCCTTCTCCAAAAATGTACTCAATGGGACCGTAATGTTGCAACCACACACAAGTTGACCTGCTGTGAGGAAAAAACGAGTTAGTACATTTCAAACGTTAAAAATGTCATTTTAAAATTAACATGCAAATCCAAAATACCAAAAGTATAAAACACAAAAAAATTCTTACCATGCAAAAAAACGTATCCTGCACCGCTCCCTCCTCCCGCCCTGTGGTGCAACAGATGTCCCCTTCTCCAAAAATGTACTCAATGGGACCGTAATGATGCAACCACACACAAGTTGACCTGCTGTGAGGAGAAAACGAGTTAGAACATTTCTAACATGAAAAAGGTCATTTTAAAATCAACATGAACAACCAAAACTCCAAAAGTATAAAAAACAAAAAATGTTTACCATGGAAATAAAACGTATCGTGCACCGCTCCCTCCTCCCGCCCTGTGGCGCAACAGATGTCCCCTTCTCCAAAAATGTACTCAATGGGACCGTAATGTTGCAACCACACACAAGTTGACCCGCTGTGAGGAAGAAACGAGTTAGTACATTTCAAACATGAAAAAGGTCATTTTAAAATCAACATGCTAATCCAAAATACCAAAAGTATAAAACACAAAAAAAATCTTACCATGGAAAGAAAACGTATCGTGCACCGTTCCCTCCTCCCGCCCTGTGGTGCAACAGATGTCCCTTTCGCCAAAAATGTAGTCAATGGGACCGTAATGTTGCAACCACACGCAAGTTGACCTGCTGTGAGGAGAAAACGAGTTAGTACATTTCAAACATGAAAAAGGTCATTTTAAAATCAACATGAAAAACCAAAATACCAAAAGTATAAAACCCAAAGAATGCTTACCATGGAAAGAAAACATATCGTGCACCACTCCCTCCTCCCGCCCTGTGGTGCAACAGATGTCCCCTTCTCCAAAAATGTACTCAATGGGACCGTAATGTTGCAACCACACACAAGTTGACCTGCTGTGAGGAAAAAAGTAGTTAGTACATTTCAAACCTTAAAAATGTCATTTTAAAATTAACATGCAAATCCAAAATACCAAAAGTATAAAACACAAAAAATGTTTACCATTAAAAGAAAACGTATCGTGCACCGCTTCCTCCTCCCGCCCTGTGGTGCAACAGATGTCCCCTTCTCCAAAAATGTACTCAATGGGACCGTAATGTTGCAACCACACACAAGTTAACCTGCTGTGAGGAAAAAACGAGTTAGTACATTTCAAACCTTAAAAATGTCATTTTAAAATAAACATGAAATCCAAAATACCAAAAGTATAAAACACAGAATAATTCATACAATGGAAAGGAAACGTATCGTGCACCGCTCCCTCCTCCCGCCCTGTGGTGCAACACATGTCCCCTTCTCCAAAAATGTACTCAATGGGACCGTAATGTTGCAACCACACACAAGTTGACCTGCTGTGACGAAAAAACAAGTTAGTACATTTCAAACATGAAAAAGGTCATTTTAAAATCAACATGCAAATCCAAAATACCAAAAGTATAAAACACAAAAAAAATCTTACCATGGAAAGAAAACGTATCGTGCACCGTTCCCTCCTCCCGCCCTGTGGGGCAACAGATGTCCCTTTCGCCAAAAATGTAGTCAATGGAACCGTAATGTTGCAACCACACACAAGTTGACCTGCTGTGAGGAGAAAACGAGTTAGTGCATTTCAAACATGAAAAAGGTCATTTTAAAATCAACATGAAAAACCAAAATTCCAAAAGTATAAAACACAAAAAATGCTTACCATGGAAAGAAAACGTATCGTGCACCGCTCCCTCCTCACGCCCTGTGGTGCAACAGATGTCCCTTTCGCCAAAAATGTACTCAATGGGACCGTAATGTTGCAACCACACACAAGTTGACCTGCTGTGACGAAAAAACGAGTTAGTACATTTTAAACATGAAAAAGGTCATTTTAAAATCAACATGCAAATCCAAAATACCAAAAGTATAAAACACAAAAAAATTCTTACCATGGAAAGAAAACGTATCGTGCACCGCTCCCTCCTCCCGCCCTGTGGTGCAACAGATGTCCCCTTCTCCAAAAATGTACTCAATGGGACCGTAATGTTGCAACCACACACAAGTTGACCTGCTGTGAGGAGAAAACGAGTTAGAACATTTCTAACATGAAAAAGGTCATTTTAAAATCAACATGAACAACCAAAATTCCAAAAGTATAAAAAACAAAAAATGCTTACCATGGAAAGAAAACGTATCGTGCACCGCTCCCTCCTCACGCCCTGTGGTGCAACAGATGTCCCCGTCTCCAAAAATGTACTCAATGGGACCGTAATGTTGCAACCACACACAAGTTGACCCGCTGTGAGGAAAAAACGAGTTAGTACATTTCAAACATGGAAAAGGTCATTTTAAAATCAACATGCAAATCCAAAATACCAAAAGTATAAAACACAAAAAAAATCTTACCATGGAAAGAAAACGTATCGTGCACCGTTCCCTCCTCCCGCCCTGTGGTGCAACAGATGTCCCTTTCGCCAAAAATGTAGTCAATGGGACCGTAATGTTGCAACCACACACAAGTTGACCTGCTGTGAGGAAAAAACGAGTTAGTACATTTCAAACCTTAAAAATGTCATTTTAAAATTAACATGCAAATCCAAAATACCAAAAGTATAAAATCCAAAAAATGCTTGCCATAGAAAGAAAACGTATCATGCACCGCTCCCTCCTCCCACCGTGTGGTGCAACAGATGTCCCCTTCTCCAAAAATGTACTCAATGGGACCGTAATGTTGCAACCACTCACAAGTTGACCTACTGTGAGGAGAAAACGAGTTGGAACATTTCTAACATGAAAAGGGTCATTTTAAAATCAACATGAACAACCAAAATTCCAAAAGTATAAAAAACAAAAAATGCTTACCATGGAAAGAAAACGTATCGTGCACCGCTCCCTCCTCCCACCCTGTGGTGCGACAGATGTCCCCTTCTCCAAAAATGTACTCAGTGGGACCGTAATGTTGCAACCACACACAAGTTGACCTGCTGTGAGGAAAAAACGAGTTAGTACATTTCAAACATGAAAAAGGTCATTTTAAAATCAACATGCAAATCCAAAATACCAAAAGTATAAAACACAAAAAATGCTTACCATGGAAAGAAAACGTATCGTGCACCGCTCCCTCCTCCCGCCCTGTGGTGCAACAGATGTCCCCTTCGCCAAAAATGTACTCAATGGGACCGTAATGTTGCAACCACACACAAGTTGACCTGCTGTGAGGAAAAAACGAGTTAGTACATTTCAAACCTTAAAAATGTCATTTTAAAATAAACATGAAATCCAAAATACCAAAAGTATAAAACACAGAATAATTCTTACAATGGGAAGGAAACGTATCGTGCACCACTCCCTCCTCCCGCCCTGTGGTGCAACACATGTCCCCTTCTCCAAAAATGTACTCAATGGGACCGTAATGTTGCAACCACACACAAGTTGACCAGCTGTGACGAAAAAACGAGTTAGTACATTTCAAACATGAAAAAGGTCATTTTAAAATCAACATGAAAAACCAAAATTCCAAAAGTATAAAACACAAAAAATGCTTACCATGGAAAGAAAACGTATCGTGCACCGCTCCCTCCTCCCGCCCTGTGGTGCAACAGATGTCCCCTTCTCCAAAAATGTACTCAATGGGACCGTAATGTTGCAACCACACACAAGTTGACCTGCTGTGACGAAAAAACGAGTTAGTACATTTCAAACATGAAAAAGGTCATTTTAAAATCAACATGCAAATCCAAAATACCAAAAGTATAAAACACAAAAAAATTCTTACCATGGAAAGAAAACGTATCGTGCACCGCTCCCTCCTCCCGCCCTGTGGTGCAACAGATGTCCCCTTCTCCAAAAATGTACTCAATGGGACCGTAATGTTGCAACCACACACAAGTTGACCTGCTGTGAGGAGAAAACGAGTTAGAACATTTCTAACATGAAAAAGGTCATTTTAAAATCAACATGAACAACCAAAGTTCCAAAAGTATAAAAAACAAAAAATGCTTACCATGGAAAGAAAACGTATCATGCACCGCTCCCTCCTCACGCCCTGTGTTGCAACAGATGTCCCCTTCTCCAAAAATGTACTCAATGGGACCGTAATGTTGCAACCACACACAAGTTGACCCGCTGTGAGGAAAAAACGAGTTAGTACATTTCAAACATGGAAAAGGTCATTTTAAAATCAACATGCAAATCCAAAATACCAAAAGTATAAAACACAAAAAAAATCTTACCATGGAAAGAAAACGTATCGTGCACCGTTCCCTCCTCCCGCCCTGTGCTGCAACAGATGTCCCTTTCGCCAAAAATGTAGTCAATGGGACCGTAATGTTGCAACCACACACAAGTTGACCAGCTGTGAGGAGAAAACGAGATAGTACATTTCAAACATGAAAAAGGTCATTTTAAAATCAACATGAAAAACCAAAATACCAAAAGTATAAAACCCAAAGAATGCTTACCATGGAAAGAAAACGTATCGTGCACCGCTCCCTCCTCCCGCCCTGTGGTGCAACAGATGTCCCCTTCTCCAAAAATGTACTCAATGGGACCGTAATGTTGCAACCACACACAAGTTGACCTGCTGTGAGGAAAAAACGAGTTAGTACATTTCAAACGTTAAAAATGTCATTTTAATATTAACATGCAAATCCAAAATACCAAAAGAATAAAATCCAAAAAATGCTTACCATGGAAAGAAAACGTATCGTGCACCGCTCCCTCCTCCCACCGTGTGGTGCAACAGATGTCCCCTTCTCCAAAAATGTATTCAATGGGACCGTAATGTTGCAACCACACACAAGTTGACCTGCTGTGTGGAGAAAACGAGTTAGTACATTTCAAACATTAAAAATGTCATTTTAAAATTAACATGAAATCCAAAATACCAAAAGTATAAAACACAGAATAATTCTTACGATGGAAAGGAAACGTATCGTGCACCGCTCCCTCCTCCCGCCCTGTGGTGCAACAGATGTCCCCTTCTCCAAAAATGTACTCAATGGGACCGTAATGTTGCAACCACACACAAGTTGACCTGCTGTGTGGAGAAAACGAGTTAGAACATTTCTAACATGAAAAAGGTCATTTTAAAATCAACATGAACAACCAAAATTCCAAAAGTATAAAAAACAAAAAATGTTTACCATTGAAAGAAAACGTATCGTGCACCGCTCCCTCCACCCACCCTGTGGTGCAACAGATGTCCCCTTCTCCAGAAATGTACTCAATGGGACCGTAATGTTGCAACCACACACAAGTTGACCCGCTGTGAGGAAAAAACGAGTTAGTACATTTCAAACATGAAAAAGGTCATTTTAAAATCAACATGCTAATCCAAAATACCAAAAGTATAAAACACAAAAAAAATCTTACCATGGAAAGAAAACGTATCGTGCACCGTTCCCTCCTCCCGCCCTGTGGTGCAACAGATGTCCCTTTTGCCAAAAATGTAGTCAATGGGACCGTAATGTTGCAACCACACACAAATTGACCAGCTGTGAGGAGAAAACGAGTTAGTACATTTCAAACATGAAAAAGGTCATTTTAAAATCAACATGAAAAACCAAAATACCAAAAGTATAAAACCCAAAGAACGCTTACCATGGAACGAAAACGTATCGTGCACCGCTCCCTCCTCCCGCCCTGTGGTGCAACAGATGTCCCCTTCTCCAAAAATGTACTCAATGGGACCGTAATGTTGCAACCACACACAAGTTGACCTGCTGTGAGGAAAAAACGAGTTAGTACATTTCAAACCTTAAAAATGTCATTTTAAAATTAACATGAAATCCAAAATACCAAAAGTATAAAACACAGAATAATTCTTACGATGGAAAGGAAACGTATCGTGCACCGCTCCCTCCTCCCGCCCTGTGGTGCAACAGATGTCCCCTTCTCCAAAAATGTACTCAATGGGACCGTAATGTTGCAACCACACACAAGTTGACCTGCTGTGTGGAGAAAACGAGTTAGAACATTTCTAACATGAAAAAGGTCATTTTAAAATCAACATGCACAACCAATATTCCAAAAGTATAAAAAACAAAAAATGTTTACCATTGAAAGAAAACGTATCGTTCACCGCTCCCTCCTCCGGCCCTGTGGTGCAACAGATGTCCCCTTCTCCAAAAATGTACTCAATGGGACCGTAATGTTGCAACCACACACAAGTTGACCTGCTGTGAGGAGAAAACGAGTTAGAACATTTCTAACATGAAAAAGGTCATTTTAAAATCAACATGAACAACCAAAATTCCAAAAGTATAAAAAACAAAAAATGTTTACCATGGAAAGAAAACGTATCGTGCACCGCTCCCTCCTCCCGCCCTGTGGCGCAACAGATGTCCCCTTCTCCAAAAATGTACTCAATGGGACCGTAATGTTGCAACCACACACAAGTTGACCCGCTGTGAGGAAAAAATGAGTTAGTACATTTCAAACATGAAAAAGGTCATTTTAAAATCAACATGCTAATCCAAAATACCAAAAGTATAAAACACAAAAAAAATCTTACCATGGAAAGAAAACGTATCGTGCACCGTTCCCTCCTCCCGCCCTGTGGTGCAACAGATGTCCCTTTCGCCAAAAATGTAGTCAATGGGACCGTAATGTTGCAACCACACACAAGTTGACCTGCTGTGAGGAGAAAACGAGTTAGTACATTTCAAACATGAAAAAGGTCATTTTAAAATCAACATGAAAAACCAAAATACCAAAAGTATAAAACCCAAAGAATGCTTACCATGGAAAGAAAACGTATCGTGCACCGCTCCCTCCTCCCGCCCTGTGGTGCAACAGATGTCCCCTTCTCCAAAAATGTACTCAATGGGACCGTAATGTTGCAACCACACACAAGTTGACCTGCTGTGAGGAAAAAACGAGTTAGTACATTTCAAACATGAAAAAGGTCATTTTAAAATCAACATGCAAATCCAATATACCAAAAGTATAAAACACAAGAAAAATCTTACCGTGGAAAGAAAACGTATCGTGCACCGTTCCCTCCTCCCGCCCTGTGGTGCAACAGATGTCCCTTTCGCCAAAAATGTACTCAATGGGACCGTAATGTTGCAACCACACACAAGTTGACCTGGTGTGAGGAGAAAACGAGTTAGAACATTTCTAACATGAAAAAGGTCATTTTAAAATCAACATGAACAACCAAAATTCCAAAAGTATAAAAAACAAAAAATGTTTACCATGGAAAGAAAACGTATCGTGCACCGCTCCCTCCTCCCGCCCTGTGGCGCAACAGATGTCCCCTTCTCAAAAAATGTACTCAATGGGACCGTAATGTTGCAACCACACACAAGTTGACCCGCTGTGAGGAAAAAACGAGTTAGTACATTTCAAACATGAAAAAGGTCATTTTAAAATCAACATGCTAATCCAAAATACCAAAAGTATAAAACACAAAAAAAATCTTACCATGGAAAGAAAACGTATCGTTCACCGTTCCCTCCTCCCGCCCTGTGGTGCAACAGATGTCCCTTTCGCCAAAAATGTAGTCAATGGGACCGTAATGTTGCAACCACACACAAGTTGACCTGCTGTGAGGAGAAAACGAGTTAGTACATTTCAAACATGAAAAAGGTCATTTTAAAATCAACATGAAAAACCAAAATACCAAAAGTATAAAACCCAAAGAATGCTTACCATGGAAAGAAAACGTATCGTGCACCGCTCCCTCCTCCCGCCCTGTGGTGCAACAGATGTCCCCTTCTCCAAAAATGTACTCAATGGGACCGTAATGTTGCAACCACACACAAGTTGACCTGCTGTGAGGAAAAAACGAGTTAGTACATTTCAAACCTTAAAAATGTCATTTTAAAATTAACATGAAATACAAAATACCAAAAGTATAAAACACAGAATAATTCTTACGATGGAAAGGAAACGTATCGTGCACCGCTCCCTCCTCCCGCCCTGTGGTGCAACAGATGTCCCCTTCTCCAAAAATGTACTCAATGGGACCGTAATGTTGCAACCACACACAAGTTGACCCGCTGTGAGGAAAAAACGAGTTAGTACATTTCAAACATGAAAAAGGTCATTTCAAAATCAACATGCTAATCCAAAATACCAAAAGTATGAAACACAAAAAAAATCTTACCATGGAAAGAAAACGTATCGTGCACCGTTCCCTCCACCCGCCCTGTGGTGCAACAGATGTCCCTTTCGCCAAAAATGTAGTCAATGGGACCGTAATGTTGCAACCACACACAAATTGACCAGCTGTGAGGAGAAAACGAGTTAGTACATTTCAAACATGAAAAAGGTCATTTTAAAATCAACATGAAAAACCAAAATTACAAAAGTATAAAACACAAAGAAAGCTTACCATGGAAAGAAAACGTATCGTGCACCGCTCCCTCCTCCCGCCCTGTGGTGCAACAGATGTCCCATTCTCCAAAAATGTACTCAATGGGACCGTAATGTTGCAACCACACACAAGTTGACCTGCTGTGAGGAAAAAACGAGTTAGTACATTTCAAACCTTAAAAATGTCATTTTAAAGTTAACATGCAAATCCAAAATACCAAAAGTATAAAACCCAAAAAATGCTTACCATTAAAAGAAAACGTATCGTGCACCGCTCCCTCCTCCCGCCCTGTGGTGCAACAGATGTCCCCTTCTCCAAAAATGTACTCAATGGGACCGTAATGTTGCAACCACACACAAGTTGACCTGCTGTGAGGAAAAAACGAGTTAGTACATTTCAAACATGAAAAAGGTCATTTTAAAATCAACATGCAAATCCAAAATACCAAAAGTATAAAACACAAGAAAAATCTTACCATGGAAAGAAAACGTATCGTGCACCGTTCCCTCCTCCCGCCCTGTGGTGCAACAGATGCCCCTTTCGCCAAAAATGTAGTCAATGGGACCGTAATGTTGCAACCACACACAAGTTGACCTGCTGTGAGGAGAAAACGAGTTAGAACATTTCTAACATGAAAAAGGTCATTTTAAAATCAACATGAACAACCAAAATTCCAAAAGTATAAAAAACAAAAAATTTTTACCATGGAAAGAAAACGTATCGTGCACCGCTCCCTCCTCCCGCCCTGTGGCGCAACAGATGTCCCCTTCTCCAAAAATGTACTCAATGGGACCGTAATGTTGCAACCACACACAAGTTGACCCGCTGTGAGGAAAAAACGAGTTAGTACATTTCAAACATGAAAAAGGTCATTTTAAAATCAACATGCTAATCCAAAATACCAAAAGTATAAAACACAAAAAAAATCTTACCATGGAAAGAAAACGTATCGTGCACCGTTCCCTCCTCCCGCCCTGTGGTGCAACAGATGTCCCTTTCGCCAAAAATGTAGTCAATGGGACCGTAATGTTGCAACCACACACAAGTTGACCTGCTGTGAGGAGAAAACGAGTTAGTACATTTCAAACATGAAAAAGGTCATTTTAAAATCAACATGAAAAACCAAAATACCAAAAGTATAAAACCCAAAGAATGCTTACCATGGAAAGAAAACATATCGTGCACCACTCCCTCCTCCCGCCCTGTGGTGCAACAGATGTCCCATTCTCCAAAAATGTACTCAATGGGACCGTAATGTTGCAACCACACACAAGTTGACCTGCTGTGAGGAAAAAACTAGTTAGTACATTTCAAACCTTAAACATGTCATTTTAAAATTAACATGCAAATCCAAAATACCAAAAGTATAAAACACAAAAAATGTTTACCATTAAAAGAAAACGTATCGTGCACCGCTTCCTCCTCCCGCCCTGTGGTGCAACAGATGTCCCCTTCTCCAAAAATGTACTCAATGGGACCGTAATGTTGCAACCACACACAAGTTGACCCGCTGTGAGGAAAAAACGAGTTAGTACATTTCAAACATGAAAAAGGTCATTTTAAAATCAACATGCAAATCCAAAATACCAAAAGTATAAAACACAAAAAAAATCTTACCATGGAAAGAAAACGTATCGTGCACCGCTCCCTCTTCCCGCCCTGTTGTGCAACAGATGTCCCTTTCGCCAAAAATGTAGTCAATGGGACCGTAATGTTGCAACCACACACAAGTTGACCTGCTGTGAGGAAAAAACGAGTTAGTACATTTCAAACATGAAAAAGGTCATTTTAAAATCAACATGAAAAACCAAAATATCAAAAGTATAAAACCCAAAGAATGCTTACCATGGAAAGAAAACGTATCGTGCACCGCTCCCTCCTCCCGCCCTGTGGTGCAACAGATGTCCCCTTCTCCAAAAATGTACTCAATGGGACCGTAATGTTTCAACCACACACAAGTTGACCTGCTGTGAGGAAAAAACGAGTTAGTACATTTCAAACCTTAAAAATGTCATTTTAAAATTAACATGCAAATCCAAAATACCAAAAGTATAAAACCCAAAAAATGCTTACCATAGAAAGAAACCGTATCATGCACCGCTCACTCCTCCCGCCCTGTGGTGCAACAGATGTCCCCTTCTCCAAAAATGAACTCAATGGGACCGTAATGTTGCAACCACACACAAGTTCACCTACTGTGAGGAGAAAACGAGTTGGAACATTTCTAACATGAAAAGGGTCATTTTAAAATCAACATGAATAACCAAAATTCCAAAAGTATAAAAAACAAAAAATGCTTACCATGGAAAGAAAACTTATCGTGCACCGCTCCCTCCTCCTACCCTGTGGTGCAATAGATGTCCCCTTCTCCAAAAACGTACTCAATGGGACCGTAATGTTGCAACCACACACAAGTTGACCTGCTGTGACGAAAAAACGAGTTAGTACATTTCAAACATGAAAAAGGTCATTTTAAAATCAACATGAAAAACCAAAATACCAAAAGTATAAAACCCAAAGAATGCTTACCATGGAAAGAAAACGTATCGTGCACCGCTCCCTCCTCCCGCCCTGTGGTGCAACAGATGTCCCATTCAACAAAAATGTACTCAATGGGACCGTAATGTTGCAACCACACACAAGTTGACCAGCTGTGAGGAGAAAACGAGTTAGTACATTTCAAACATGAAAAAGGTCATTTTAAAATCAACATGAAAAACCAAAATACCAAAAGTATAAAACCCAAAGAATGCTTACCATGGAAAGAAAACGTATCGTGCACCGCTCCCTCCTCCCGCCCTGTGGTGCAACATATGTCCCCTTCTCCAAAAATGTACTCAATGGGACCGTAATGTTGCAACCACACACAAGTTGACCTGCTGTGAGGAAAAAACTAGTAGGTACATTTCAAACCTTAAAAATGTCATTTTAAAATTAACATGCAAATCCAAAATACCAAAAGTATAAAACACAAAAAATGTTTACCATTAAAAGAAAACGTATCGTGCACCGCTCCCTCCTCCCGCCCTGTGGTGCAACAGATGTCCCCTTCTCCAAAAATGTACTCAATTCGACCGTAATGTTGCAACCACACACAAGTTGACCTGCTGTGAGGAAAAAACGAGTTAGTACATTTCAAACATGAAAAAGGTCATTTTAAAATCAACATGCAAATCCCAAATACCAAAAGTATAAAACACAAAAAAAATCTTACCATGGAAAGAAAACGTATCGTGCACCGCTCCCTCCTCCCGCCCTGTGGTGCAACAGATGTCCCTTTCGCCAAAAATGTACTCAATGGGACCGTAATGTTGCAACCACACACAAGTTGACCTGCTGTGAGGAGAAAACGAGTTAGAACATTTCTAACATGAAAAAGGTCATTTTAAAATCAACATGATCAACCAAAATTCCAAAAGTATAAAAAACAAAAAATGCTTACCATGGAAAGAAAACGTATCGTGCACCGGTCCCTCCTCCCGCCCTGTGGTGCAACAGATGTCCCCTTCTCCAAAAATGTACTCAATGGGACCGTAATGTTGCAACCACACACAAGTTGACCTGCTGTGACGAAAAAACGAGTTACTACATTTCAAACCTTAAAAATGTCATTCTAAAATTAACATGCAAATCCAAAATACCAAAAGTATAAAACCCAAAAAATGTTTACCATTAAAAGAAAACGTATCGTGCACCGCTCCCTCCTCCCGCCCTGTGGTGCAACAGATGTCCCCTTCTCCAAAAATGTACTCAATGGGACCGTAATGTTGCAACCACACACAAGTTGACCTGCTGTGAGGAAAAAACGAGTTAGTACATTTCAAACATGAAAAAGGTCATTTTAAAATCAACATGCAAATCCAAAATACCAAAAGTATAAAACACAAAAAAAATCTTACCATGGAAAGAAAACGTATCGTGCACCGCTCCCTCCTCCCGCCCTGTTGTGCAACAGATGTCCCTTTCGCCAAAAATGTACTCAATGGGACCGTAATGTTGCAACCACACACAAGTTGACCTGCTGTGAGGAGAAAACGAGTTAGAACATTTCTAACATGAAAAAGGTCATTTTAAAATCAACATGAACAACCAAAATTCCAAAAGTATAAAAAACAAAAAATGCTTACCATGGAAAGAAAACGTATCGTGCACCGCTCCCTCCTCCCGCCCTGTGGTGCAACAGATGTCCCCTTCTCCAAAAATGTACTCAATTGGACCGTAATGTTGCAACCACACACAAGTTGACCCGCTGTGAGGAAAAAACGAGTTAGTACATTTCAAACATGAAAAAGGTCATTTTAAAATCAACATGCAAATCCAAAATACCAAAAGTATAAAACACAAAAAAAATCTTACCATGGAAAGAAAACGTATCGTGCACCGTTCCCTCCTCCCGCCCTGTGGTGCAACAGATGTCCCTTTCGCCAAAAATGTAGTCAATGGGACCGTAATGTTGCAACCACACACAAGTTGACCTGCTGTGACGAAAAAACGAGTTAGTACATTTCAAACATGAAAAAGGTCATTTTAAAATCAACATGAAAAACCAAAATATCAAAAGTTTAAAACCCAAAGAATGCTTACCATGGAAAGAAAACGTATCGTGCACCGCTCCCTCCTCCCGCCCTGTGGTGCAACAGATGTCCCCTTCTCCAAAAATGTACTCAATGGGACCGTAATGTTGCAACCACACACAAGTTGACCAGCTGTGAGGAGAAAACGAGTTAGTACATTTCAAACATGAAAAAGGTCATTTTAAAATCAACATGAAAAACCAAAATATCAAAAGTATAAAACCCAAAGAATGCTTACCATGGAAAGAAAACGTATCGTGCACCGCTCCCTCCTCCCACCCTGTGGTGCAACAGATGTCCCCTTCTCCAAAAATGTACTCAATGGGACCGTAATGTTGCAACCACACACAAGTTGACCTGCTGTGAGGAATAAACGAGTTAGTACATTTCAAACCTTAAAAATGTCATTTTAAAATTAACATGCAAATCCAAAATACCAAAAGTATAAAACCCAAAAAATGCTTACCATGGAAAGAAAACGTATCGTGCACCGCTCACTCCTCCCGCCCTGTGGGGCAACAGATGTCCCCTTCTCCAAAAATGAACTCAATGGGACCGTAATGTTGCAACCACACACAAGTTCACCTACTGTGAGGAGAAAACGAGTTGGAACATTTCTAACATGAAAAGGGTCATTTTAAAATCAACATGAGTAACCAAAATTCCAAAAGTATAAAAAACAAAAAATGCTTACCATGGAAAGAAAACTTATCGTGAACCGCTCCCTCCTCCCACAATGTGGTGCAATAGATGTCCCCTTCTCCAAAAATGTACTCAATGGGACCGTAATGTTGCAACCACACACAAGTTGACCTACTGTGAGGAGAAAACGAGTTGGAACATTTCTAACATGAAAAGGGTCATTTTAAAATCAACATGAGTAACCAAAATTCCAAAAGTATAAAAAACAAAAAATGCTTACCATGGAAAGAAAACTTATCGTGAACCGCTCCCTCCTCCCACAATGTGGTGCAATAGATGTCCCCTTCTCCAAAAATGTACTCAATGGGACCGTAATGTTGCAACCACACACAAGTTGACCTGCTGTGACGAAAAAACGAGTTAGTACATTTCAAACATGAAAAAGGTCATTTTAAAATCAACATGCAAATCCAAAATACCAAAAGTATAAAACACAAAAAAAATCTTACCATGGAAAGAAAACGTATCGTGCACCGCTCCCTCCTCCCGCCCTGTGGTGCAACAGATGTCCCTTTCGCCAAAAATGTACTCAATGGGACCGTAATGTTGCAACCACACACAAGTTGACCTGCTGTGAGGAGAAAACGAGTTAGAACATTTCTAACATGAAAAAGGTCATTTTAAAATCAACATGATCAACCAAAATTCCAAAAGTATAAAAAACAAAAAATGCTTACCATGGAAAGAAAACGTATCGTGCACCGGTCCCTCCTCCCGCCCTGTGGTGCAACAGATGTCCCCTTCTCCAAAAATGTACTCAATGGGACCGTAATGTTGCAACCACACACAAGTTGACCTGCTGTGACGAAAAAACGAGTTATTACATTTCAAACCTTAAAAATGTCATTCTAAAATTAACATGCAAATCCAAAATACCAAAAGTATAAAACCCAAAAAATGTTTACCATTAAAAGAAAACGTATCGTGCACCGCTCCCTCCTCCCGCCCTGTGGTGCAACAGATGTCCCCTTCTCCAAAAATGTACTCAATGGGACCGTAATGTTGCAACCACACACAAGTTGACCTGCTGTGAGGAAAAAACGAGTTAGTACATTTCAAACATGAAAAAGGTCATTTTAAAATCAACATGCAAATCCAAAATACCAAAAGTATAAAACACAAAAAAAATCTTACCATGGAAAGAAAACGTATCGTGCACCGCTCCCTCCTCCCGCCCTGTGGTGCAACAGATGTCCCTTTCGCCAAAAATGTACTCAATGGGACCGTAAAGTTGCAACCACACACAAGTTGACCTGCTGTGAGGAGAAAACGAGTTAGAACATTTCTAACATGAAAAAGGTCATTTTAAAATCAACATGAACAATCAAAATTCCAAAAGTATAAAAAACAAAAAATGCTTACCATGGAAAGAAAACGTATCGTGCACCGCTCCCTCCTCCCGCCCTGTGGTGCAACAGATGTCCCCTTCTCCAAAAATGTACTCAATTGGACCGTAATGTTGCAACCACACACAAGTTGACCCGCTGTGAGGAAAAAACGAGTTAGTACATTTCAAACATGAAAAAGGTCATTTTAAAATCAACATGCAAATCCAAAATACCAAAAGTATAAAACACAAAAAAAATCTTACCATGGAAAGAAAACGTATCGTGCACCGTTCCCTCCTCCCGCCCTGTGGTGCAACAGATGTCCCTTTCGCCAAAAATGTAGTCAATGGGACCGTAATGTTGCAACCACACACAAGTTGACCTGCTGTGACGAAAAAACGAGTTAGTACATTTCAAACATGAAAAAGGTCATTTTAAAATCAACATGAAAAACCAAAATATCAAAAGTATAAAACCCAAAGAATGCTTACCATGGAAAGAAAACGTATCGTGCACCGCTCCCTCATCCCACCCTGTGGTGCAACAGATGTCCCCTTCTCCAAAAATGTACTCAATGGGACCGTAATGTTGCAACCACACACAAGTTGACCTGCTGTGAGGAAAAAACGAGTTAGTACATTTCAAACCTTAAAAATGTCATTTTAAAATTAACATGAAATCCAAAATACCAAAAGTATAAAACACAGAATAATTCTTACGATGGAAAGGAAACGTATCGTGCACCGCTCCCTCCTCCCGCCCTGTGGTGCAACAGATGTCCCCTTCTCCAAAAATGTACTCAATGGGACCGTAATGTTGCAACCACACACAAGTTGACCTGCTGTGTGGAGAAAACGAGTTAGAACATTTCTAACATGAAAAAGGTCATTTTAAAATCAACATGCACAACCAATATTCCAAAAGTATAAAAAACAAAAAATGTTTACCATTGAAAGAAAACGTATCGTTCACCGCTCCCTCCTCCCGCCCTGTGGTGCAACAGATGTCCCCTTCTCCAAAAATGTACTCAATGGGACCGTAATGTTGCAACCACACACAAGTTGACCTGCTGTGAGGAGAAAACGAGTTAGAACATTTCTAACATGAAAAAGGTCATTTTAAAATCAACATGAACAACCAAAATTCCAAAAGTATAAAAAACAAAAAATGTTTACCATGGAAAGAAAACGTATCGTGCACCGCTCCCTCCTCCCGCCCTGTGGCGCAACAGATGTCCCCTTCTCCAAAAATGTACTCAATGGGACCGTAATGTTGCAACCACACACAAGTTGACCCGCTGTGAGGAAAAAACGAGTTAGTACATTTCAAACATGAAAAAGGTCATTTTAAAATCAACATGCTAATCCAAAATACCAAAAGTATAAAACACAAAAAAAATCTTACCATGGAAAGAAAACGTATCGTGCACCGTTCCCTCCTCCCGCCCTGTGGTGCAACAGATGTCCCTTTCGCCAAAAATGTAGTCAATGGGACCGTAATGTTGCAACCACACACAAGTTGACCTGCTGTGAGGAGAAAACGAGTTAGTACATTTCAAACATGAAAAAGGTCATTTTAAAATCAACATGAAAAACCAAAATACCAAAAGTATAAAACCCAAAGAATGCTTACCATGGAAAGAAAACGTATCGTGCACCGCTCCCTCCTCCCGCCCTGTGGTGCAACAGATGTCCCCTTCTCCAAAAATGTACTCAATGGGACCGTAATGTTGCAACCACACACAAGTTGACCTGCTGTGAGGAAAAAACGAGTTAGTACATTTCAAACATGAAAAAGGTCATTTTAAAATCAACATGCAAATCCAATATACCAAAAGTATAAAACACAAGAAAAATCTTACCGTGGAAAGAAAACGTATCGTGCACCGTTCCCTCCTCCCGCCCTGTGGTGCAACAGATGTCCCTTTCGCCAAAAATGTACTCAATGGGACCGTAATGTTGCAACCACACACAAGTTGACCTGGTGTGAGGAGAAAACGAGTTAGAACATTTCTAACATGAAAAAGGTCATTTTAAAATCAACATGAACAACCAAAATTCCAAAAGTATAAAAAACAAAAAATGTTTACCATGGAAAGAAAACGTATCGTGCACCGCTCCCTCCTCCCGCCCTGTGGCGCAACAGATGTCCCCTTCTCAAAAAATGTACTCAATGGGACCGTAATGTTGCAACCACACACAAGTTGACCCGCTGTGAGGAAAAAACGAGTTAGTACATTTCAAACATGAAAAAGGTCATTTTAAAATCAACATGCTAATCCAAAATACCAAAAGTATAAAACACAAAAAAAATCTTACCATGGAAAGAAAACGTATCGTTCACCGTTCCCTCCTCCCGCCCTGTGGTGCAACAGATGTCCCTTTCGCCAAAAATGTAGTCAATGGGACCGTAATGTTGCAACCACACACAAGTTGACCTGCTGTGAGGAGAAAACGAGTTAGTACATTTCAAACATGAAAAAGGTCATTTTAAAATCAACATGAAAAACCAAAATACCAAAAGTATAAAACCCAAAGAATGCTTACCATGGAAAGAAAACGTATCGTGCACCGCTCCCTCCTCCCGCCCTGTGGTGCAACAGATGTCCCCTTCTCCAAAAATGTACTCAATGGGACCGTAATGTTGCAACCACACACAAGTTGACCTGCTGTGAGGAAAAAACGAGTTAGTACATTTCAAACCTTAAAAATGTCATTTTAAAATTAACATGAAATACAAAATACCAAAAGTATAAAACACAGAATAATTCTTACGATGGAAAGGAAACGTATCGTGCACCGCTCCCTCCTCCCGCCCTGTGGTGCAACAGATGTCCCCTTCTCCAAAAATGTACTCAATGGGACCGTAATGTTGCAACCACACACAAGTTGACCCGCTGTGAGGAAAAAACGAGTTAGTACATTTCAAACATGAAAAAGGTCATTTCAAAATCAACATGCTAATCCAAAATACCAAAAGTATGAAACACAAAAAAAATCTTACCATGGAAAGAAAACGTATCGTGCACCGTTCCCTCCACCCGCCCTGTGGTGCAACAGATGTCCCTTTCGCCAAAAATGTAGTCAATGGGACCGTAATGTTGCAACCACACACAAATTGACCAGCTGTGAGGAGAAAACGAGTTAGTACATTTCAAACATGAAAAAGGTCATTTTAAAATCAACATGAAAAACCAAAATTACAAAAGTATAAAACACAAAGAAAGCTTACCATGGAAAGAAAACGTATCGTGCACCGCTCCCTCCTCCCGCCCTGTGGTGCAACAGATGTCCCATTCTCCAAAAATGTAC
Source organism: Schistocerca nitens (assembly GCF_023898315.1). NCBI lineage: Eukaryota > Metazoa > Arthropoda > Insecta > Orthoptera > Acrididae > Schistocerca > Schistocerca nitens. The sequence continues at coordinate 136,386,135 of NC_064618.1, forward strand.
TCAATGGGACCGTAATGTTGCAACCACACACAAGTTGACCTGCTGTGAGGAAAAAACGAGTTAGTACATTTCAAACCTTAAAAATGTCATTTTAAAGTTAACATGCAAATCCAAAATACCAAAAGTATAAAACCCAAAAAATGCTTACCATTAAAAGAAAACGTATCGTGCACCGCTCCCTCCTCCCGCCCTGTGGTGCAACAGATGTCCCCTTCTCCAAAAATGTACTCAATGGGACCGTAATGTTGCAACCACACACAAGTTGACCTGCTGTGAGGAAAAAACGAGTTAGTACATTTCAAACATGAAAAAGGTCATTTTAAAATCAACATGCAAATCCAAAATACCAAAAGTATAAAACACAAGAAAAATCTTACCATGGAAAGAAAACGTATCGTGCACCGTTCCCTCCTCCCGCCCTGTGGTGCAACAGATGCCCCTTTCGCCAAAAATGTAGTCAATGGGACCGTAATGTTGCAACCACACACAAGTTGACCTGCTGTGAGGAGAAAACGAGTTAGAACATTTCTAACATGAAAAAGGTCATTTTAAAATCAACATGAACAACCAAAATTCCAAAAGTATAAAAAACAAAAAATTTTTACCATGGAAAGAAAACGTATCGTGCACCGCTCCCTCCTCCCGCCCTGTGGCGCAACAGATGTCCCCTTCTCCAAAAATGTACTCAATGGGACCGTAATGTTGCAACCACACACAAGTTGACCCGCTGTGAGGAAAAAACGAGTTAGTACATTTCAAACATGAAAAAGGTCATTTTAAAATCAACATGCTAATCCAAAATACCAAAAGTATAAAACACAAAAAAAATCTTACCATGGAAAGAAAACGTATCGTGCACCGTTCCCTCCTCCCGCCCTGTGGTGCAACAGATGTCCCTTTCGCCAAAAATGTAGTCAATGGGACCGTAATGTTGCAACCACACACAAGTTGACCTGCTGTGAGGAGAAAACGAGTTAGTACATTTCAAACATGAAAAAGGTCATTTTAAAATCAACATGAAAAACCAAAATACCAAAAGTATAAAACCCAAAGAATGCTTACCATGGAAAGAAAACATATCGTGCACCACTCCCTCCTCCCGCCCTGTGGTGCAACAGATGTCCCATTCTCCAAAAATGTACTCAATGGGACCGTAATGTTGCAACCACACACAAGTTGACCTGCTGTGAGGAAAAAACTAGTTAGTACATT